>NC_053024.1:635178429-635338011 GCF_003073215.2 Triticum urartu | reverse complement strand
GCAGACAGTTGATGATGCCCTTTACTCACTAGCAATGGGTCCTGATACTCGGGTAAGACATTATGAATCTTGCGTTGTTTGAGATGTGCGCTACAACACCCTTACATGAGACGAAGGCAAGAAGACACAAAACAGTGCCATCATGAGCACGGATACGTATGACAAAGAGACAACTGAAATGTATGCTAACATAACAGACATTGTTCTGTTGCAGTATATCTCTAGTTTCGAGGATCATCGGTGTGTGGTTCTGTTCTGCTGTCGTTGGTATAATCTGTTTTCCAGGATCGCAAAACCTAGAGCTGATGATTATTTCAAATCCATCAATGTCAAGGCGGCGTACCAGACCAACGAGCCTTTTATTTTGGCAAATCAAGCAACACAGATATTTTTCTTGGAAGACACATTTGCACGTAGTGATGACTGGAGAGTATTGCAAAGGTTTGAGCAGAGGAATTCATTTAATGAAGTTGCACAACGAGATGATGCTTACACTGCTCCTGATGTACAAGATAACACAGATGTTCCTAATATCTTTGAGAACCATCACGTCAATGACGCCGGCGAAAAGATTGCCTGTCGTGTTGTGGACATACAAGAGTTGATCAAGAAGAAGCCAACGTTCGAGGACGTTGAGGACGAAGAAGAAGATGACACCATGGGGAATTACGATTCAGACTGATACACATGGCGAAGATGTTGACACTGCTGCCGTGGATGATGACTACATTGCTTTTGTCATATTTTCCTGTCAGAAGACGTTTTTTATCAACCATGTGAAATTGTGTTTGCTATGAAAACTGAAACCTGATGAACATGTTGTTTAGTATTTTGCTGTGAGAACATCACTTGTTATGTATGCTGATTTGTGTTTGGTGATTGTATGACAACTAAAACATGATGACATTGTTGTTTAGTTGTACTCATATTTGGCTGTGAAACTTGAATTTGATGACATAGTTTGCTGTTGGACTGCAATTTGCTTGACGTCTTCGAATGAGAACAAAGCTGACCCGACAGGGCCTCTGCTATTTATTTATTTATATGAGCAAAAGGGGATACCCCCATTATTTCCGTTAATATAAATCATTAGATGTTCACAGCACTACGCCCAGCCTGCTACACAGGTTTCATTCATTACTAGTTTCAGCAAAGTGCTCATGTCGTAGCCACTGAATACATCACGAGTGCTACATACACTGCAAATAAAGAGACAATCATCCTACAGAGCACATCGATTTTGCCCATTATCTTCACAAGCTCTTTCATCTCCTCATTGTTGTCAAGGTCATTCAGCAGCTGTTGCTTGTCCATGATCAGAGGAATTGCATCTTTAACCTTCTGCTCTACATCTTCCTCTTCTGTCGTTCCTTCAGTTACTTGTCCAACACCCCAACCTGCTGGTATTGGGATTCCTCGGCTAACCAAATAATCAGCGTAGTTGCATTCCCCCACATCAGCAACTTCCCAGAAATACAAAATCACACGAATCTTCCCTTTTCTGCACGAATCAAATTGGAAGATCATCAACCAAACTATTAAAAAAATCAGCAACTGAAAGCAGCAGAACAACACTTAAACATATTATTACCCCATGATTCGGGCATTTGTAGAAGACTCGGCCAGGGTTGAGGATTGTGGTTGAGACGCGACGGATGACTCTGCGTGATTTGCAGCAGTGGCACCACACCAACGGCAGCGGGTTGCGATGAGCAATCGGCTGCGGTGCGCATGCCGGCAGGGGTGTGATGAGACCCACAGGCGATGGTACGGGTGGCGACTTGGCGCATATCTGGTTGTTGCCTGCTGAAGAGTAGGTGGACGAGCAGCCAGCGGACATGATTGCTGCGGCCAGAGCTTCTGATGCTAGGCAGAGTAAGTAGAGAAGAGGAGAAGCGAACGTTGGATATGTCAGTTTCAATACTTGCAGAGTAGCATAGCACCATATATAGTCATAGTCTAGGTTTGGATTCGAACCAGCTACAGGAGCACATCTTTCTTTTTTCTAAAACTCGGCAACGTCTCTTTACTGGTACACTAGCTTGTTCGGTACGCCTTCCCAAGTCTTTGATTTTCTTTCCCTTTTTTGCGAGGAAGGAAGGAGGACAAAATTGAGAGTTCCTGGGACTCGAACCCAAGACCTCTCGGTTGAAAACCAAGGGTGCTAGTCACTTATGTGGCGAATGTTCCCTTGAGGAGGATGGTAGACGAACGCATTTTCCTCGCAGTTTTCTTCCTATATATAAAAAAGTATGCTACTTGGTGTCCGCTTAGTCAACAAACGATTGTGCCAACCTTGACCGTTGGATTGACATTCAACGTATGTCGCGCTTCTTCAGTCTCTTCTTCCTCGAGCCGCCAAAGCCAAACCAGCGCCGGCGGGACCGCCTGCTCCCGCCTCCCACGGCTGGCTGTGATCTTCCCCGGCTCCTGTTTGTACCCGTTCGAGGCCTCACCATCGTCCTCCGTCTTGGTTCGCTCGCCGCGGTGCCGCCCTCCGGTGTTGTCAACATGGTCAACAACCAAGAGGAATAAGGAGATGACTGTACATGGTGAGGATGACAGTAGGGACCCAGCAACGCGCGCAGTAATTTTGATTTTTCGGGACGGAGAAGGGTATCAACTGGGTTGTGCGGGACCCGTGGCCCGTCTAGCCCAGGCTTTTATTTCATATGTTTAGCACATGACCAGCCTAGTTTGTTTTTTTTCCTTTATGAAAATGGCTAGCCAGCTATTTTGTTTTTTGCAGAATAACCAACATAGGCCTACTTGCTTTTCTACGCCCTGCTGGGCCGGAAATCTTTCAAGACGAGGAGGGATGCATTTTGCCCAGAAAATGGGCTATAAGTAATAAGAAATGGGCTATAAGTAATCAGAAATGGGCTGTAAAATGAAAAAAATACAGCAAACAGGCAATTAGTTCCAAAATACTGTTTTCTTTCGGATTTTGATATTTTAAATTTCATTGTTTTTGTGCGGGTAAATTTCATTGAATTTAAATTAAGGTATATTTATATTTAAAATTAATTTGAATCTGGCTAGAAATTTCGGGCTGTATGCTGTTTGGGACAGATTTGGAGGCTGACTTGTGGGTCTACTAGGTTGACGTGTACTTTGGCTTTGTCAACTTAGTCCACAAAGAATTCTAGCAGCAGTGACCGTTGGATGTTAATCCAACGGCCGTTCTGCTTCTTCAATATCTGATCTTCTTGCTCCAGCCGCCCAAACCAGCTCTGGTGGGACTGCCTGCTCCCGCCTCCCATGACCGGCTGTGCTGCCGCACAGGCCGCACCGCCCCACCCTACTTCATTGTTGGCCAGACCATTCCTCTACTCACCCACACCTCCTGTTATTTTCCGGCGACGGCGGCCGGACCAGTAAACCCTCCTACTCCCCACCGTGTGGGCAACCATTGCCGAGTCTTCCCCAGCTCCGTGTCGTTCCCTTCCTAGGCCTCGCCGTCGTCCACCACCATGGTGCTCTCGACACGGCCTGGTCAACATGGTCAACAAACGACATCCATCGGCCATGGACTGTACGCGCAAAATAATGATTCCTCCACCTGATAACTGGGACCCACGGAAGGGCCTCTGTATTTCGCGAAAAATTGTTCCCCCCGCTGACATGTCGGACCCACCAGCTATATCTTCGCACGCAAGGAAGTGCCTCATTACGCACAAAAAAATGAATACCCCCTGCTAGCTGGGACCCACTATAGTGGGAGGATGACTTGTGGGCCAACTAAGTTGACGGGGACGGAGGGCTTTGTCAACTTAGTCAATATGAACGATTCTAGCTCCAATGACCGTACGATGTCCATCCAACGGCCGTAGCGCTTCTTCAACCTCTGGTATTCTTGCTCCAGCCGCCCAAAGCAGCGCCGGTCGTGCTGCATGCTCCTGCCTCCCGTGGCCGGCTATGCTACCACGGAGGCCTCACCGCCCCCTACTATTCCCACCGCTGGCCAGGCCCTGCGGCGACGGCAGCCTCACACCGCAGCCGAACCAGTGAACCCTCGTACTCCTCTCCGCGCGGGCTTCCACTGCCGCGTCTTCCCCGGCTTCGCGTCGTCCCCTTCCTAGGCCTCGCCATCGTCCACCGCCATGGTGCTCTCGGCGTGGCCTGGTCAACGTGGTCAAGGAACGACTTCCATCGGACATGGACTGTATGTGGAGAGGCTGACAACTGGGTCCACGGCCGCAGCAAGGAAGTGCCTCCTTATTACGCGGAAAATAATGATTCCTCCACCTGACAGCTGGGACCCATTGGACGGGCCACTGTATTTCGCGGAAAAAACATTTCCCCCTGACTGCTGGGACCCACCGGCTTCATCTTCGCACGTAAGGAAGTGCGTCCGGGCAAAAAAAACTGATTTGCCCCCCTGACTGTTGGGGCCCACCAGCTACACCTTCGCACGCAAGGAAGTGCGTCCGTCCAAAAAAACGATTCGCCCCCCTGACTGCTGGGACCCACCAGCTACATCTTCGCAGGCAAGGAAGTGCCTGACAGTCGGGACCCACCTGGTCGAAGTGTACATAGTGTTGTCATTTTGGTCGCGAACGTGCACGTACATACTAGTCGATGTAGAGGCGCGCACGTGTCGTAGTAGAGGCGCACACGTGTCGTAGTAGAGGCGCGTACGTAGCATGTACACGTATGTATAGCGGCCAGGGTGCAAGAAATAAAGTATGGCCACGTATGTGTACATACGGGCGGGTCTCGAACGCCTACTCGCGCATACGTACGGCCAGGGCTCGTGTACATTGCTGGGTCGGAACAGAGAAACAACATCGTCGTCGTGTTCATGGGGAGGCAACGGAATGCGTCGTGTTCATGGGGAGGCAACGGAATGCGTCGTGTTCATCGGGAGGCAATGGAACGCATGGGAGCCAACTGGCTGGGTTGGAACGGAATGTGTGGTCGTGTTCATCGGGAGGGCTTGGATGGAACAGGCGATGGAAACGAGGCCTGGCGTACCGCAAAATGGAGGAAACGGACCTCCTACGTTTGGAACGGGGTCATGTTGATCGGGAGCGGTGTGGCGTACCACAAAACGGAGGAAACGGACCTCCTACGGTCGAAACGGGGGTCCTGTTGATCGGGAGGGGTGTGGCATACCGCAAAACGGACGAAACAGACCACCTATGGTCGAAACGGGTGTCCTGTTGATCAGGAGGGGTGTGGCGTACCACAAAACGGACGAAACGGACCTCCTACGGTCAAAACGGGGGTCCTGTTGATCAGGAGGGGTGTGGCGTACCGCAAAACGGGACTCCACGGGATACTGTTCATCTCCACCGTCGACCTCCTCCAGTCTCCACGGGCTACCGTCGACCTCCTCCAGCCTCCACGGGCTCCTGTTCATCCAGCCTCCACCGCGCGCTACTCCACGTAGCCTGTAGTGCAATCGCTCGGGTTCAGTTAGAGCCAACGCCTCGCACACACGCGCGTACGTGTACGAGAGAAACACGCATCGCTCGACCCCCGACATCCCACCATAACCGGGAACTCCCCAAAATTTTCCTCCCCCTCGCTTCTACCACGGTTTTTACCGTCATGGACGGCCCAAAGAATGTCATGCAGCTGCGTCTCCGGCCCGCCCAGGATGAAAAGCCCATTTTCTGTCATGATTTTTTGTCATAGAAGTAGGAGCCCACCACATCTATGATGATACCGGGTTTTGTCACAATTATCATCATAGAAGTGTCATATGTATGACATAATTTTTTTCGTTCGGCCCAAGATGTGTCTTTTTTTGTAGTGTGCATTGCTGCATATGATAGACACAAAAAAGAAATTCAAGCATTTTTTAGCAATCTAAGTTCTCGAGTATCATTAACGGGTGACATGTGGATGTCCAATCAGAAACTGGATTATTTATGCATAATTGCCCACTTTATTGATGGCTCATGGACTCTACAAGACAGAACCAGATTTTCACTACTAGGGAAAACCTTATACACAAAACTTTAGCAGTAGCGCGTGTTAAAAAAGCATGCTGGTGCTGAGTAGCAGTAGCGCGCTGATGTAAACGGTGCTACAGATACAGTTGTAGCAGTAGCGCGCCTGAACATAAAAGCGCTACTACTAAAAATTTCCACGGCTTAGCCGATAGGCTACACATAGTAGTAGCGATCTAGGTAGAACCACGCTACCGCTACTTGCTTTGTAGCAGCGCGTTTACGCTGAAAGGCGCTGCTGCAAAAGGAAATAAAATTAAATGGAAAGCAAATAGAAAAGTAAATGAAAATGAAATAAATAGAAAAAGGTGAAAGGAAAAAATAAAATGTAAAGAAAAATAAATGAAAAAGAGAAAAAAAGAGAAAGGAATAGCAGTAGCGCGTATCGAGGAACGCGCTGTAGCTAGCGTAGCAGTAATGCACTTCCTGGAACGCGCTACTGCTACTTCTGACTTAACCACGCGGTTCGTTCTTCCCCACGGCCACTTCCCCCAAATCCAACTCCTCCGCTGTCACCGCCGTCGTCGCCCGTTGGCCGCCGCGCACCCTCCCGCCGCTCTTCGCACACCCTCGATGCCGCCCCTGACCCCGGATTCGACGCCAGCCCCGACCCCAACCTCGACGCCGCCCCCGACACCGACCTCGATGCCGCCCTCCGCCGCGCGCCCGACCCCGACCTCGACGACGCCTACCCCTCCCTCGCTGCAGGCACCCGAGGTGAGCATGCCTGCTCCTCCCCCTCCCCTACCTCTGCCTAGGGTTCTTCAAATTTTAGTTGCATCAAATTAGTTAGGGTTCATCTATGGGTGGAAATGAATCGGATGCGGATGTTATCGGATACAGATGCGGCTCGGATATTTTCTTAGATGATGAATAAACACTGTTGTAATGCATAATAAAATGAGTAAAATTTGACGACTTATTTCACTTTTAAGTTGGATAATTGGAATATCCGCTACCACTTTCCACCCCTAGGTTCATCAAATTAGATGGTAATTAGGGCAGTAGTTCCTAGATACTAATTAGTTAGTAAGAACTAGGTACTAGTTAGGTACTAGTTTATTTTTATTTATAATAAGTTTATTTTTAGTAAGAACTAGTTGAACATGTCACATTTGTTGTTATTTTTTAAGTTAAAGCAATTATTCCCGCATCGACGTCGATGATGCCTATCCCGCATCCTCGTCATCATCAACTCGACGGAGGACACCTGCTTGACCAGATGGGCCATGCCCGGGACTGGGCTCCTTCGGGCTGGTATTGGGAGGCGCTACCCAACTAGGGGCACGGCTTGGTGAGGAGTCAGCCCGTTGTTGACCCGAACCTTCTTTGGTGGCGGTCGCGTGGGCTAGTGACAGTCCAGAGGCTCGAGGACTGCGCGGAGGTGGTACGTCACCGTGTCAGGGAGGAGGACGCGCATGTCCGTCGCTACTTGTTTGTGTTGGAGCACAGGTTCTCTAATACATGGCAGGTTCTCCAGGGATCTCACTAGAGCTATGATCCTGTGATGGTTCCTTCTCTTTGGGTGTCCACCGCACATGCCGATACCCGTCGTGCGCTAGGGTTTTAGTTGTATTAGTCATGTTATATGTATGATACTATTCGGGATGTATTAGTGATAATATTCGACGATGTACGGACGCATGAGATGAATTACTTTTGCTTATTGAATGCATGCTAATTTGAATACTTATTTATTTTACGATTTGGTTTTGCTTATTGAATGCTCATGTCAATATGAGTCCTATAAAATATTTTGAAATGTATATCTTGTGTTGCTCAAATAGGATATGTGCTTGCCCAAGTGGCTGGTCATGTTTGCAGGTTACACCTCCGAGTGGCCTATGTTTTGCCGGAGTGTTGATTCATTTCTGTTCCGGCAAATTTCAGGTGCTCGGTATGTCCTATTTTAGCAAAGTCATGCCGGATTTTTCCGTGAATTTTGGCATGACTTGTGCCAGAATATGTAGGAAATATCGAGTGCCCCAGATTTATGTGTTGAGTATCCTGGTAGTTGCCTTCGATTGATTTTCAATTAATGTTTCAACTATGAACATAGGAAATGTCTGACGACGAAAAGGATTTCGGTATTTGTGAATACTATGAAGACGAGCGCGGCCTGTGGGATAGAATCTTCCTAGATGGTGATAGGCGCTTCAGCATCAAGCTGGACGAGAACTTTGAAGTGGATACAGTAAGTCACAACGACAAGTATTTTTTCGTAATTAAGCATGACATCTTCTTCATTTGCTTCAACTTATAATTTATTTATTTTACTATTCTACTAGCGTATCCCCTGCCATGCAAGAGTTTTGGTCTTGGATAAGATAGGTTTCAGTCCTATGAAACTACTATGGAGGTAAAGAGAGTTTACTTGAAGACCGAGCATGGCTATACTTTCCACGCAAAATTATACAACACAGACACCTACACCTATTTTGAATGCAAAACTTGGCAAGCACTATGCAAGACTTATGTATTTGAGCCTGATATGGTTATCACCTTTGATATTCGTCCGGAAGATGATATTGAAGGTAATATCGACATCTGGGTCGATGTGCAGACGCCTCTAGTTATACCATTATGTGAGTTTCTCAACCATATTTATGTCTTTGATATTGTTTATTCAAAAATAGTTGACAACTAATTTCTATCGACAGCTTATTTCCGTTCAAGCAAACATGTCCAGCACTTGGTAGACAGGACCTACTACTATCCCGGGGCTGAACTAAACTGGGAGTAGATAAGTCATTATGTTTCATGGCTTGAGGATCTTCATACTGTCAAGACAAATTATTTTTCTGGACTTAAAAATCTTAGTACTCAAAACATGCGACCAATAGTGTTCGTACTGAACTACAGTCACATCTATTTAGGAAAGATGGTAAGATTTATACTATTTTGTCCTCAGTGCATCTTTTGCATACATTATTTTAAGCTAAACTTCATTGCTAAGTATGTTACTATACGATGTTCTTCATCAGGGACTCTCGATGAATGTTGTGCCTCATTGGATCGAGACTAAAGGTCGCATGAGAATGGTTAGCTTACGGCCAAGACATCTTACAATGAACTTTAGTGCATTCAGGATTTCTAAAAGTGAGGAATGCTTAATAGTGAAAGACTGGAGCAAAATTGTGAATGATCGTAGAGAAGTACTAGGGGGCAGCAATCAGAAGCGCAGCCCACGATTAGGAGACATGTTCATCTACATGCTCCAACTTGATGAAGCAGGAGTGCTACACATGTTTTATGTTATTTTACCTAAGAGAGAGAGAAGCAGGAGTGATTAGCTAGCTAGAAATGAGTTATGATGATTAAATAGCTAGTGTTGGTGGTAATGACTATGATGATTATTATTAGCTAGTGTTGGTGGTGATTAGATAGCTACCGCAGCTAGTGTTGGTGGTGATTAGCTAGCTAGAATGAGTTTGAAGATGATGATGTGTGCTACACTATGACTATGATGATTAAATAGCTACTGTTGGTGGTAATGACTATGATGATGATTAAATAGCTTGTGTTGGCAGATTAGATTCAAGTGGAGGCAACAAGTGGTGCACATCGAAAGTACTACTAGTCCGAACTAGATCAAGTTTGGATTAGTAGTATAATTTTGACATGCACCACATGTTGCCTCCACTTGAATCTAATCCACCTTCATTTGACACACTGTTATGGACATATTGATATGACATCCTCATAATTGGTATTGTACCAAAATTTGTATAACGGCATATAAATACACTAAAAGTTAAAAAAAATGAGAAAAAGAATACTAGTAGCGATGGAGAGTAAACACGCTACTACTAGCTATATTAGCAGTAGCGCGGGAGTGAACCAACGTTGCGACTATATGTCTTAGCAGTAGCGCGTGTCGCATACGCTACTGCTAAAGAATAGCTGTAGCGCCTTACTAGTAGCGCGGTGTCCCGCGCTACTAGTGCGCATTAAACCCGCGCTACTACTAGGGTTTTCCCTAGTAGTGTTTGCCTCTTGGAAACTCCACATAACGCTCATAACATGTTTGATATGGTGCAAAATAGCTTTAGAGATTGGAAAATTGAAGACAAAATCTTTAGCTTTACCCTGGACAATGCACCAGTTAATACCTTGATGGTTGGCCACTTGAGAAAAAATATGGCAGATAGGTATCTTCTGCATCATAGTGGAAAATTATTGCATGTTAGATGTGCTGCACATGTACTGAATCTAGTGGTGCAAGATGGGCTCGACGCAATGACGTCAATTGTTGATAGAATCCGAGAATCAGTGTGGTATGTCAAGAGTTCGTAAGGTAGAATGGAGAAATTCGATGCGATGATTACGCGGGTGGGACTTGCTTGTAAAAACCATCCTTCACTAGATGTGCCTACCCGATGGAATTCAGTGTACCTAATGCTTGAATCATCATTGTCGTTCAGATCAGTGTTCGAAGCCTTGAAAGAAGCTGACAAAGATTATAAATCTCTCCTTCAGCTAGTGAATGGGAGATGGCAGAAGCTATTTGCCATCTTTTGGGCGCTTTTTACACAGCCACAAAGAAAAATCTCGGGTAGGACATATCCCACCTAACACCTGTACTTCTACGAGGTCTGGAATGTGAAGCAGATAATGGAGAAAGAAGTCGTAACTGAAAATCCTACCATTGTTGCCATGGTGAAAGAGATGGAGAAGAAATGGATCAAATATTTGAGGAGTCATTCTTAACAAGTTGTCTGCCGGTGATATTTGATCCAAGGTACAAATATGAATATGTTGACTTCCGAATGACCGCAGCTTTTTGTGGTGGCGCCGAGAAATATCTGACCCAGTTGAATAGTGCGATGAAGATCCTATTTGCTGAATATGCATATGAATTTTGAAACACTTCCGATGAAGGTGATGAGGTTGCAAAGGAGGATGGTGAGGGCACTCTTGATGACTGGGATAAGCATTTGAGATTGAAAGGATCCCACAACTCAAATGAGCTACAACGGTATCTCGAAGAACACTTGTTTCCTCGCCGACAGAAATTGGATATCTTGAAGTGGTGGGAGATTCACTCCCCAAATCATCCAGTGCTTGCAGCTATAGAAAGGGACATATTAGCAGTGTCCGCGTCTACAGTGCCTGCAGAGGCTGCATTCAGCAATGCTGGAAGGATCATCACTGATCAAAGAAGTAGTTTGACCCAAAGTACTGTTGAGACACTGATGTGTCTTGAGGATTGGTTTCGAGCAGCTGGTAATATGTTTTAATTATTTTTCCGTACTTTATGTAATACCTTCCATGTTGAATGTTTCATTTTGAATGCCCTCAATATTGCAGATCACCAAAAGGCGGAACCAACAGTTGGAGACCATGGTGGTGATCAAGAGGATGCTGGAACCACCTAAGATAATTCTTTTTCAAATTCTAGTTTTAATCGAAGTTAGACTTTTCTGTGAGAAGTTAGACTCATCATCAAACTATGTACTTTCATCCCCTCAAAAAGAAAAACTATGTACTTTCAAATACAAATTCAGCCCCTGATTTTGAGGTTTCCTGGACCAGGAGATGTCCATTGTTCATTTTTTGTGTCATAGGAAATTTAAAGCTGGGAACAAAAATAAACCTAGATAACAACCATTCCCACAAGTTTATTTGATGCCAATGTGTCTGCATTTTTCTCCTAACAACAAGTTTATTAAGATGGCCACTTTAAAATTTGATTGGTGTCAGTATGGTAGTGTGCCTCTTTTACCATGTCATTCCATTACCTCGTAATAATGGTAACAAAATGACATGTTGTTCCTTAAAAAACTTGTTTACTATTGTATAATCGGCGCAACGACATGTGCAGTACCACTGGTAGAATGCATGATCATCAGTACATATTTTAAGTCCACTCCTATACTATCTTAATCAGTGTAAACTGTGGATTACATTTGTGCTCTAGACTGGAAGCACAAACAAATTGTGTTGTTTATTCATGTCTCTTGTACCTTATAATTCTTAGTTTTGTATCTACGGAATCTGCTCTGAATATTTATTGAATGTTTTCTTTTTGAGTTAGAAATCAGATTTTATTTCTCTTCTGCTAGTTGTGATTCCAATGGATCCGGGTGGCGGCAAGAACAAAGGCTCTGGTGGCGGGAAAGAAGTGTTGTGTTTTCCATCTCACACTGTATATTGGTGTCGCATTGGGTGTTTTTATTCCTCTTTCTACCAAGTTCAGTCTTTAAGTTTGAGAAGAATGCATCTTAACGATGACTGACATTATAGTGGCTTGTAGTTTTTATCCCATAAATTGTTCTGATGTGTCTTGTAGTTTTAGCACATTGCTACCTCTCGAGCACTGCATTGGTTTTCCTTGAAGAGGAAAGGGTGGTGCAGTAAAGCAGCGTAAGTACTTCCCTCAGTTTTTGAGAACCAAGGTATCAATCCAGTAGGAGACCACACGCGAGTCACCTCGTACCTACACAAACAAATAAGAACCTCGCAACCAACGCGATAAAGGGGTTGTCAATCCCTTCACGACCACTTGCAAGAGTGAGATCTGATAGAGATGATAATAATAAGATAAATGTTTTTTCGTATTTTTATGATATAGATTGAAAGTAAAGATTGCAAAATAAAATAGATTGGAAACTTGTATGATGGAAAATAGACCCGGTGGCCATAGGTTTCACTAGTGGCTTCTCTCAAGATAGCACAAGTATTACGGTGGGTGAACAAATTACTATCGAGCAATTGATAGAAAAGTGAATAATTATGAGAATATCTAGGCATGATCATGTATATAGGAATCACATCCGTGACAAGTAGACCTAAACGATTCTGCATCTACTACTATTACTCCACACATCGACCGCTATCCAGCATGCATCTAGAGTATTAAGTTCATAAGAACAGAGTAACGCCTTAAGCAAGATGACATGATGTAGAGGGATAAACTCATGCAATATGATATAAACCCCATCTTTTTATCCTCGATGGCAACAATACAATACGTGTCATTTCCCTTTCTGCCACTGGGATCGAGCACCGCAAGATTGAACCCAAAGCTAAGCACTTCTCCCATTGCAAGAAAGATCAATCTAGTAGGCCAAACCAAACTGATAATTTGAAGAGACTTGCAAATATAAATCAATCATACATAAAAGAATTCAGAGAAGATTCAAATATTGTTCATAGATAATTTGGATCATAAACCCACAATTCATCAGATCTCGACAAACACACCACAACAGAAGATTACATCGAATAGATCTCCAAGAGAATCGAGGAGAACTTTGTACTGAGATCCAAAGAGAGAGAAGAAGCCATCTAGCTACTAGCTATGGACCCGAAGGTCTGAAGTAAACTACTCACACATCATTGGAGGGGCCATGGAGTTTATGTAGAGGCCCTCCATGATCAATGCCCCCTCCGGCGAAGCTCCGGAAAAGGCCCCAAGATGGGATCTCTTGGGTACATAAGGTTGCGGCAGTGGAATTAGGTTTTCGTGCTGCTCCTGGATGTTTGCGGGGTACGTGGATATATATAGGAGGAAGAAGTAGGTCAGTGGAGCAACGAGGGGCCCACGAGGGTGGAGGGCGCACCTAGGGGGTAGGCGTGCCCCCCTACCTCGTGGCCTCCTTGATTGTTTCTTGATGCCCACTCCAAGTCTCCTGGATCATGTTTGTTGAGAAAATCATGTTCCCGAAGTTTTCATTCCGTTTGGACTTCGTTTGATATTCCTTTTCTACGAAACATTGAAATAGGAAAAACGGCAATTTGGGCTGAGCCTCCGGTTAATAGGTTAGTCCCAAAAATAATATAAAAGTGTAAAAAAATTAGCCCATTAACATCCAGAATAGATAATATAATAGCATGGAGCAATCAAAAATTATAGATACGTTGGAGACGTATCACACATCACATGCTATTCTGATGAATACAATGCCTTGAATTGGCTGTACGTGAAGTTGTAATATGAGAGTGTGACACCTTGTAGTTGTGCTTCATACAGTGTCTTTCATTAAGTGGGATACTCGGATCCCACTTAACCCATGCAATGTTTGGTGGGTTACCCAATATTTTCCACCAATTTGTAGTGGGATCAGGTGGGCTGAGGTGGGATGCCCACGATCAGTCCCACCTGCAACCTGACTTGGAGGGGGTGTTGAAGGTAAACGCGAGGATGGAAGCCCGGCGAGGGGAGCCAACGGGACGGAAGAACAACGCAGAAGAGGGGTAGGAGGAGAATGTTGGGAACGTGGTAATTTCAAAAAAATTCCTACGCACACGCAAGATCTATCATGGTGATGCATAACAACGAGAAGGGAAGAGTCTTGTCCCAGTACCCTCGTAGACCGTAAGCGGAAGCATTATGACAACGCGGTTGATGTAGTCGAACGTCTTCACGATCTGACCGATCCTAGCACCGAAGGTACGGCACCTCCGCGATCTGCACACGTTCAGCTCGGAGACGTCCCGCGAACTCTAGATCTAGCTGAGTGTTGAGGGAGAGTGTCGGTGTCAAAACCGGCGGATCTCGGGTAGGGGGTCCTGAACTGTGCGTCTAAGGCGGATGGTAATAGGAGGCAGGGGACACGGTGTTTTACCCAGGTTCGGGCCCTCTTGATGGAGGTAAAACCCTACGTCTTGCTTGATTTATTCTTGATGATATGAGTATTACAAGAGTTGATCTACCACAAGATCGGAGAGGCTAAACCCTAGAAGCTAGCCTATGGTATGATTGTATGTTGTCCTATGGACTAAAACCCTCCGGTTTATATAGACACCGGAGGGGATTAGGGTTACACAAGGTCGGTTACAAAGGAGGAGATATCCATATCCGTACTACCTAGCTTGCCTTCCATGCCAAGTAGAGTCCCATCCGGACACGAAATGAAGTCTTCAATCTTGTACCTTCATAGTCCAACAGTCCGGCCACAGGATATAGTCCAGCTGTCCGGAGACCCCCGAATCCAGGACTCCCTCAGTAGCCCCTGAACCAGGCTTCAATGATGACGAGTCCGGCTCGCAGTGTTGTCTTCGGCATTGCAAGGCGGGTTCCTCCTCCGAATATACCACGGAAGAATTTGAATACAAGGATAGTGTCCGACCCTGCAAAATAAGTTCCACATACCACCGTAGAGAGAATAATATTTCCACAAATCTAATCTGCTGACACGTTTTGGCAACATGACATCATGCCATGGCCCGGCGTTCACTCAAACCATTTTTCTTTAACCAGCCCCGCACATAACGCGAGGCAGTCTCTTGACACGTCTTGTCAAAGCAGAGATCGTTTCCCCCTTATTACGGGATTCTCATCAATACAGGCGTGGGTAACCCAACCGCGCCATCAATTACGGTGCTTGGGGGATAAGCGAGTTTTACCAGGCTAGTGGGGGCGCATAGTTTCGGCCGCCCTTATAAGGGGATAAGGTTTAAGCTTTTTCTACCCACGCCTTCTTCCTCCTTGCTCATCCATTCTTGCGCACTCGAGCTCCAACGCCCAAGTCCGCATCCTTCTCCCCAACCTTCTCCAAACACGTCCGGAGCGGGAGGCAAGTGGATGGCTTCCTCCGTCACGGAGGGACACATCAAAAAGCTGCGCGGAGCCGGATACTTAGCCGCGAATATCACGCATCAGCTGCCCGCTGCGGGGCAGATCGTTCCTACCCCAGAACCTCACAAGAGGGTAGTTTTCCTCCACCACTTCCTCCGCGGACTAGGGTTCTACTACGGGCTGGAATTTCATGATCTGACCCCGAACTTCATCCTCAACATTTCGGCGTTCATCGTCGTGTGTGAGGCTTTCCTCCGCATCCGGCCCCACTTCGGCATGTGGCTGAAGACCTTCAATATCAAGCCGAAGGTGGTGGGAGGCCAACAAGCGGAATGCGGCGGAGCCATGGTGGGCAAGATGCCCAATGTTATATGGCTTGAAGGCTCCTTCGTGGAGACCATAAAGGGGTGGTAACCGGCGTGGTTCTACATCACCGAGCCGCGCGACACCAACTGGGTAGTGGCCCCTGAGTTTCGATCCGGAATCCCCATGCGGCTCACCTCCTGGAAAGAGAAGGGCCTATCCTGGGGTTCATCGGTGGAGCTGGACGGACTCCAGAAATGTATCCGGAATATGGCAAGCAAGAAGCTCAAGCTTGTCAACATAGTCCAGGTCATGCTCTTCCGCCGGATCCTCCCGTGTCAACAACGGGATTTCAACTTCTGGGAGTTCGACCCGGCCCAGCACCAGACTCTGAGCGAGCTCTTCAACATGACACACAAGGACGTCTGGAGGGTGTTGTTCAAG
Organism: Triticum urartu; assembly: GCF_003073215.2. Lineage (NCBI taxonomy): Eukaryota > Viridiplantae > Streptophyta > Magnoliopsida > Poales > Poaceae > Triticum > Triticum urartu. Next base: position 635,321,781 of record NC_053024.1, on the reverse strand, counting down.
GGCGCCGAGGTCCCTCCCTCTCTCACCGAGGACCGCGGGCTAACCGCGAAGCGCCCTGTGAATCCGGTAAGTTTTGTACATCTGGTAGGATTTTTACTTCCCATAGCTTAACCACATGCGGGGTCTGAGCTCCCATGCCTTTGACATGACTGGGTGGGGGCCGGAGAAGATCAACTATCCGGCCCCTCTACCCGAAGACACTGCGGACGCTCTCCTGACGGAGATGCTGACTCCGGATCCTTACAAGGTGCCGGAGAAGACCAAGAAGAAGGCCAAGAGAACCCGAAAGAGTTCCCGACGTCATGTGGTATCGGACTCATCGTCCGATGATTGTGCGACGCACTCCTCCCACAAAGACAAGGAGGAAGATGAAGATGCTCCCCCTCCAGCCGGGGGAGACAAGAAAAAGAAGGCCGCCCCAACCCGGGGGGGGGGGGCGAAGGGTCCAAGAAGGGAAGGACTCTCCTTCCGGACTGCTCCACCATCGCCGCCGATGATGAAGACGAGTGGCTGCTAAGGGCCAAGCCCCTGGCGAAGTTGTAAGTATTCGGATACCAGAGTAACTCATAGCATACCTTCGTCGCACTGCTTCTCCTAACGCCGAATATGATTATGCAGACCGCCCCAAGCCCGTATCGACGTATCTTCGTCAGACGGCTCCTTGGACTCGTCGGATATGGATAGCGATCCCCTTGCCCTACGGACAATGTTGAGGTACTGTCTCAAGAGGCACTGGGTCGAGGGGAGACAGTCCCGGAGGCACCTCAAGGCGACCTTCCGGACTCCGAGAGCAGAGGGAGTAAGGCTCCCGAGGGCTCCGAGTTCGGCCTTCAGCAGAACACTGCGTCGGAACCTCCAGTGGTTCCGGACTCGGGCAGGCGGCCTCCTTCCAAAAGGGGCAAGACGCCCGTGCCGGTGACCTCTGTCCATCCAGAGGCACCGGACAATCTGCTGGGAGCGCTTCGCAATGCTTCCATCGACGAAGAGCACCACACTATTATGAGTGCGGTGATCCAGAAGGTTCAGTCCGCCAAGAGCGAACTGACTGAAGCATGTGCCAGCCTTCTAACGGGCTTTGAGGTAAGTATTTGAAATATAGGAAAAATATTACCGCATAGACAGTAGCCCCTGATGCTCTGTTTGGTGTTCAAAAAGAAAAGCCGAATAGAGGATCAACTAATATCTACAGGAGTCTAATATAAGTATATCTATATGCGTATGCAGGCTTCGCTGCTGACCTCTGTCGCACTGACTACGGAGGTCGCCGTACTGAAGCAGGACCTCGAAGGGTCCAAGGAAGAGCTCGGCCTTGCCAAGAGGCAGCTCGAGGAGAACAAAGATAAGTAATACCTAGTCTATAGATATGTATATATACAAAAAGGATGTGATTGCAAAATGACAGGATCATCTTTAATTTGCCAGGGGCCACGACCGAAGTGGCAACCCTGAAGCAAGCGCTATCCGAGGCCGAAAACAAAGCGACCCAGGAGCGCACCGAGCGGGAAAAACAAGAGGCACGGGTGGGCGAGGTGCAGCAAGAGCTCCACGCTCTCGTGACAAAGCACGAGGCGTTGGAGCTTGACTTGAAGACGCGAGAGTCCGAGCTTGCCACGGCCCTTGAGAGTTCAAAGAGTGCCAAGGCTGAAGCCCAAAAGGCCCTCCAGGAGATTGATGCGATGAAGAAGATAGCGGCAGGTAAGGCATTCAATATGCAAAGCAAGCATGTGAAAGTAAATTACTTGTTACTTACCCAAGTCCGGAGCTCTCTAGGAGCATTCGCAGATTTGGCCCACAGCGTGTCGGATGCCGCACAGTTTTACCAGGCCGAGGAGGGAAGCTCAATGGAGAAGCTGTTCTCTTCTTAGTATACTGGGACCGAACACCTAATGCCTCTGAGCGACCAGCTGAAGCAACTGGTCGAGCTGCACAAGGCGGCCGAACAGGCCACGAAGGGCTTTATAGTCCGGATGTGGCCTAGCGACGCCCTTCCCAATAGCTACTTCGGCCTGGTGAGGCAGCTTGTGGATGCCTGCCCACGGCTGGAAGTCATCAAGCGGTCCGTCTGCGTCGAAGGTGCACGCCGGGCTTTCGCCCGTGCGAAGGTGCACTGGGCCAAGATGGACGCCATGAAGCTGGTGAAGGAAGGGCCGCCGCAGGCCAAGGAGCATCGCCACCCCGAGATGTACTATGAGGGTGTCCTGAAGGGTACCCGTCTTGCAGCGGACGAGTGTGCAAAAGATGTAATATTTGAATAAACTTGCTCGTGTAATCATGTATTATGAAAACTTGTTCATATGCGCTATGCTACGCTTGTTTGAATTTAAAATATTACCTTCTGTTCGGCTGTTTATCAAATCTTAGAGATGGCTAGTCGTCGGCTTCTGCCCCCACGCCACGAGTGCTGGGGTGTTCGGGATAAACCTGAGCACTCTTGTTCCCAATTTTGGGTCCTTCGAGGGAGGTGCTCAGCACAACGAACAAGGCAATCAGACTATAATGCGTTATCGCTCTCACTTAGCCATAGAATTCTATAATTTTAAATTTTGGCGAAGCCCCTTGAGGGAGTCCTGGATTAGGGGGTGTTCGGGTAGCCGGACTATACCTTCAGCCGGACTCCTGGACTATGAAGATACAAGATTGAAGACTTCGTCCCGTGTCCGGATGGGACTTTCCTTGGCGTGGAAGGCAAGCTTGGCGATGCGGATATTCAAGATCTCCTACCATTGTAACCGACTTTATGTAACCCTAACCCTATCCGGTGTCTATATAAACCGGAGGGTTGTAGTCCGTAGGCAATCAACTCCATACACAACAATCATACCATAGGCTAGCTTCTAGGGTTTAGCCTCCTTGATCTCGTGGTAGATCTACTCTTGTACTACCCATATCATCAATATTAATCAAGCAGGAGTAGGGTATTACCTCCATCGAGAGGGCCCGAACCTAGGTAAAAACACCGTGTCCCTTGTCTCCTGTTACCATCCGGCCTTGACGCACAGTTCGGGACCCCCTACCCGAGATCCGCCGGTTTTGACACCGACATTGGTGCTTTCATTAAGAGTTCCTCCGTGTCGTCGCCTTTAGGCCCGATGGCTCCTTTGATCATCAACAACGATGCAGTCCAGGGTGAGACTTTGCTCCCGGGACAGATCTTTGTCTTCGGCGGCTTCGCTCTGCGGGCCAATTCGCTCGGCCACCTGGAGCAGATCGAAAGCTACGCCCCTGGCCATCAGGTCAGGTTTGGAAGCCTAAACTACACGGCTGGCATCCACGGGGACTTGATCTTCGACGGATTCGAGCCACAGCCAAGCGCGCCGCACTGTCTCGATGGGCATGATATAGCTCTGCCGCCGAACAGCGCCTTGGAGGCCGCGTACGCATCGGTTTCGACCATTGATTTGGAGCCTACTGCGCCGATCGTGGACCAGCGGTTGGACGCTGCCTTAGGGGCTGCCTTAGGGGCTGCGGTTGGACGCTAGCCCCGCACTCTGCACTACCCGTGACTCCGAGGATCCGGACTCCGAATCCCCCACGCCCCTGCCAATCGAATCCGATTGGGCGCCGATAATGGAGTTCACCGCCACAGACATCTTTCAGCATTCGCCTTTTGGCGACATCCTGAATTCTCTTAAGTCTCTCTCTTTATCAGGAGAGCCCTGGCTGGACTACGGTCAGCGAGGGTGGAATACGGACGATGAGGAAATTCAAAGTCCACCCACCACCCACTTTGTAGCCACTGTCGACGATCTAACCGACATGCTTGACTTCAGCTCCGAAGACATCGACGGCATGGACGACGATGTAGGAGACGAATAGGAACCAGCACCTGTAGGGCGCTGGAAGGCCACCTCATCATATGACATATATATGGTGGATACTCCAAAAGACGGAGATGGCGATGGAACAGTGGGGGATGACGCCCCCAAGAAACAGCCAAAGCGTCGGTGTCAGCGGCGCCGCTCTAAATCCCGCCAAAGCAAAAACGGTGATTCCGGCACAGGAGATAATACTGTTGGAAATATGCCCTAGAGGCAATAATAAAAGCATTATTATTATATTTCCTTGTTCATGATAATTGTCTTTATTCATGCTATAATTGTATTATCCGGAAATCGTAATACATGTGTGAATAACAGACACCAACATGTCCCTAGTAAGCCTCTAGTTGACTAGCTCGTTGATCAACAGATAGTCATGGTTTCCTGACTATGGACATTGGATGTCATTGATAACGAGATCACATCATTAGGAGAATGATGTGATGGACTAGACCCAATCCTAAACATAGCACAAGATCGTATAGTTCGTTTGCTAGAGTTTTCCAATGTCAAAGTATCTTTTCCTTAGACCATGAGATCGTGTAACTCCCGGATACCGTAGGAGTGCTTTGGGTATACCAAACGTCACAACGTAACTGGGTGACCATAAAGGTATACTACGGGTATCTCCGAAAGTGTCTGTTGGGTTGACATGGATCAAGACTGGGATTTGTCACTCCGTATGACGGAGAGGTATCACTGGGCCCACTCGGTAATGCATCATCATATTGAGCTCAAAGTGACCAAGTGTCTGGTCACGGGATCATGCATTACGGTACGAGTAAAGTGACTTGCCGGTAACGAGATTGAACGAGGTATTGGGATACCGACGATCGAATCTCGGGCAAGTAACATATCGATTGACAAAGGGAATTGCATACGGGGTTGATTGAATCCTTGACATCGTGGTTCATCCGATGAGATCATCGTGGAGCATGTGGGAGCCAACATGGGTATCCAGATCCCGCTGTTGGTTATTGGCCGGAGAGTCGTCTCGGTCATGTCTGCTTGTCTCCCGAACCCGTAGGGTCTACACACTTAAGGTTCGGTGACGCTAGGGTTGTGAAGATATGTATATGCAAGAACCCGAATGTTTTTCGGAGTCCCGGATGAGATCCCGGACGTCACGAGGAGTTCCGGAATGGTCCGGAGGTAAAGAATTATATATAGGAAGTGCTGTTTCGGCCATCGGGACAAGTTTCGGGGTTATCGATATTGTACCGGGACCACCGGAGGGGTCCCGGGGGCCCACCGGGTGGGGCCACCTGTCCCGGGGGGCCACATGGGCTGTAGGGGGTGCGCCTTGGCCTACATGGGCCAAGGGCACCAGCCCTACTAGGCCCATGCGCCTAGGGTTTCCATGGGGGAGGAGTCCAAGTGGTGGAAGGCACCTCTAGGTGCCTTGGGGGGGAGGGAATCCTCCCCCTGGCCGCCGCACCTAGGAGATCAGATCTCCTAGGCTGCGCACCCCCCCCTTGGCCCTCCTATATATAGTGGGGGAGAGGAGGGACTTGACACACCAGCCCCTGGCGCCTCCCTCTCTCCCCGTTACGTCTCTCTCTCGCAGTATAGGCGAAGCCCTGCTACTGTGACGCCCTGCATCCACCACCACGCCGTCGTGCTGCTAGATCTTCATCAACCTCTCCTTCCCCTTGCTGGATCAAGAAGGAGGAGACGTCTCCCGTCCCGTACGTGTGTTGAACGCGGAGGTGCCGTCCGTTCGGCGCTTGGTCATCGGTGATTTGGATCACGTCGTGTACGACTACATCATCACCGTTCTTTGAACGCTTCCGCACGCGATCTACAAGGTATGTAGATGCATCTGATGACTCGTTGCTAGATGAACTCCTAGATAGATCTTGGTGAAACGAGTAGGAAATTTTTTGTTTTCTGCAACGTTCCCCAACAGTGGCATCATGAGCTAGGTCTATGCGTAGTTCTTCTTGCGCGAGTAGAACACAATGAGTTGTGGGCGTAGATTCTTCAACTTTCTTGCCGTTACTAGTCTTTTCTTGCTTCAGCGGTATTGTGGGATGAAGCGGCCCGGACCAACCTTACACGTACGCTTACGTGAGACCGGTTCCACCGACTAACATGCACTAGTTGCATAAGGTGGCTGGCGGGTGTCTGTCTCTCCCACTTTAGTTGGAGCGGATTCGATGAACAAGGTCCTTATGAAGGGTAAATAGAAGTTGACAAATCACGTTGTGGCTTTAACGTAGGTAAGAAGACGTTCTTGCTAGAACCCTAAATCAGCCACGTAAAACTTGCAACAACAATTAGAGGACGTCTAACTTGTTTTTGCAGCAAGTGGTTTGTGATATGATATGGCCAAAGTTGTGATGAATGATGAATGATCTATATGTGATGTATGAGATGTTCATGCTATTGTAATAGGAATCACGACTTGCATGTCGATGAGTATGACAACCGGCAGGAGCCATAGGAGTTGTCTTTATTCTTTTATATGACCTGCGTGTCATCGAGAAACGCCATGTAAAAATACTTTACTTTATTGCTAAACGCGTTAGCCATAGTAGTAGAAGTAATGGTCGGCGAGCAACTTCATGGAGAAACAATGATGGAGATCATGATGATGGAGATCATGGTGTCAAGCCGGTGACAGGATGATCATGGAGCCCCAAGATGGAGATCAAAGGAGCTATGTGATATTGGCCATATCATGTCACGTTAATTATTTGATTACATGTGATGTTTATCATGTTTTGCATCTTGTTTACTTAGAACGACGGTAGTAAATAAGATGATCCCTCATAACAATTTCAAGAAGTGTTCTCCCCTAACTGTGCACCGTTCCTAAAGTTCGTCGTTTCTAAGCACGCCGTGATGATCGGGTGTGATGGATCCTTACGTTCACATACAACGGGTGTTGACGAGCCTAGCATGTACAGACATGGCCTCGGAACACATGCAAAACACTTGGGGTTAACTTGATGAGCCTAGCATGTACAGACATGGCCTCGGAACACAGAAGACCGAAAGGTCGAGCATGAGTCGTATAGAAGATACGATCAACATGAAGATGTTCACCGACGTTGACTAGTCCGTCTCACGTGATGATCGGACACGGCCTAGTTAACTCGGATCATGTAATACTTAGATGACTAGAGGGATGTCTAATCTAAGTGGGAGTTCATTAATAATTTGATTAGATGAACTTAATTATCATGAACTTAGTCTAAAATATTTTACACTATGTCTTGTAGATCAAATGGCCCACTTAGTCCTCAACTTCAACGCGTTCCTAGAGAAAACCAAGCTGAAAGACGATGGCAGTAACTATACGGACTGGGTCCGGAACCTAAGGATCATCCTCATAGCTGCCAAGAAAGATTATGTCCTACAAGCACCGCTAGGTGATCCTCCCGTCCCACAGAACCAAGACGTTATGAACGCTTGGCAGACACGTGTTGACGACTACTCCCTTGTTCAGTGCGGCATGCTTTACAGCTGAGAGCCGGGGCTCCAAAAGCGTTTTGAGAGACATGGAGCATATGAGATGTTCGAAGAGCTGAAAATGGTTTTTCAAGCTCATGCCCGGATCGAGAGATATGAAGTCTCCGATAAGTTCTTCAGCTGTAAGATGGAGGAAAATAGTTCTGTCAGTGAGCACATACTCACTATGTCTGGGTTACATAACTGCTTGTCTCAGCTGGGAGTTAATCTCCCGGATGATGCGGTCATTGACAGAATCCTCCAGTCGCTTCCACCAAGCTACAAGAGCTTTGTGATGAACTTCAACATGCAGGGGATGCAAAAGACCATTCCTGAGTTGTTCTCAATGCTGAAATCAGCGGAGGTAGAAGTCAAGAAAGAACATCAAGTGTTGATGGTCAATAAAACCACTAAGTTCAAGAAAGGCAAGGGTAAAAAGAACTTCAAGAAGGACGGCAAGGAGGTTGCCGCGCCCGGCAAGCAAGCTGTCGGGAAGAAGCCAAAGAATGGACCCAAGCCTAAGACGGAGTGCTTTTATTGCAAAGGGAAGGGTCACTGGAAACGGAACTGCCCAAAATACTTAGCGGACAAGAAGGCCGGCAATACCAAAGGTATATTTGATATACATGTAATTGATGTGTACCTTACCAGTACTCGTAGTGACTCCTGGGTATTTGATACCGGTGCCGTTGCTCATATTTGTAACTCACAGCAGGAGCTGCGGAATAAACGGATACTGGCGAAGGACGAGGTGACGATGCGCGTCGGGAATGGTTCCAAGGTCGATGTGATCGCCGTCGGCACGCTGCCTCTACATTTACCTACGGGATTAGTTTTAAACCTCAATAATTGTTATTTAGTGCCAGCTTTGAGCATGAACATTGTATCGGGATCTCGTTTAATTCGAGATGGCTACTCATTTAAATCTGATAATAATGGTTGTTCCATTTATATGAGAGATATGTTTTATGGTCATGCTCCTATGGTGAATGGTTTATTCTTAATGAGTCTCGAACGTAATGCTACACATGTTCATAATGTGAGTACCAAAAGATGTAAGGTTGATAATGATAGTTCCACATACTTGTGGCACTGCCGCCTTGGTCACATAGGTGTCAAACGCATGAAGAAGCTCCATGCAGATGGACTTTTAGAGTCTCTTGATTATGAATCATTTGACACGTGCGAACCATGCCTTATGGGTAAAATGACCAAGACTCCGTTCTCAGGAACAATGGAGCGAGCAACGGACTTATTGGAAATCATACATACTGATGTGTGCGGTCCAATGAGTGTTGAGGCTCGCGGTGGCTATCGTTATGTTCTCACCCTCACTGATGACTTGAGTAGATATGGGTATGCCTACTTAATGAAACACAAGTCTGAAACCTTTGAAAAGTTCAAGGAATTTCAGAGTGAGGTTGAGAATCAACGTGACAGGAAAATCAAGTTTCTACGATCAGATCATGGAGGAGAATACTTGAGTCACGAATTTGGTACACACTTAAGAAAATGTGGAATAGTTTCACAACTCACGCCGCCTGGAACACCTCAACGTAACGGTGTGTCCGAACGTCGTAATCGCACTCTATTGGATATGGTGTGGTCTATGATGTCTCTTACTGATTTACCGCTATCTTTTTGGGGCTATGCTTTAGAGACTGCCGCATGCACTTTAAATAGGGCTCCGTCGAAATCCGTTGAGACGACACCGTATGAATTATGGTTTGGGAAGAAACCTAAGCTGTCGTTTCTAAAAGTTTGGGGATGCGATGCTTATGTGAAGAAACTTCAACCTGAGAAGCTCGAACCCAAGTCGGAAAAATGCGTCTTCATAGGATACCCAAAAGAAACTATTGGGTACACCTTCTACCTCAGATCCGAAGGCAAGATCTTTGTTGCCAAGAATGGGTCCTTTCTAGAGAAAGAGTTTCTCTCGAAAGAAGTAAGTGGGAGGAAAGTAGAGCTTGATGAAGTATTACCTCTTGAACCGGCAAATGGCGCAACTCAAGAAAATGTTCCTGAGGTGCCTGCACCGACTAGAGAGGAAGTTAATGATAATGATCAAGATACTTCTGATCAAGCTCCTACTGAGATTCGAAGGTCCACGAGGACACGTTCCGCACCAGAGTGGTACGGCAACCCTGTCTTGGAAATCATGTTGTTAGACAACGGTGAACCTTCGAACTATGAAGAAGCGATGGCGGGCCCGGATTCCGACAAATGGCTAGAAGCCATGAAATCCGAGATAGGATCCATGTATGAAAACGAAGTATGGACTTTGACTGACTTGCCCGTTGAACGGCGAGCCATAGAGAATAAATGGATCTTTAAGAAGAAGACAGACGCGGATGGTAATGTGACCATCTATAAAGCTCGGCTTGTCGCTAAGGGTTATCGACAAGTTCAAGGGGTTGACTACGATGAGACTTTCTCACCGGTAGCGAAGCTGAAGTCCGTCCGAATCATGTTAGCAATTGCCGCATTCTACGATTATGAGATATGGCAAATGGACGTCAAAACGGCATTCCTTAATGGTTTCCTTAAGGAAGAATTGTATATGATGCAGACGGAAGGTTTTGTCGATCCTAAGAATGCTGACAAGGTGTGCAAGCTCCAACGCTCGATTTATGGGCTGGTGCAAGCATCTCGGAGTTGGAACATTCGCTTTGATGAGATGATCAAAGCGTTTGGGTTTACACAGACTTATGGAGAAGCCTGCGTTTACAAGAAAGTGAGTGGGAGCTCTGTAGCATTTCTCATATTATATGTAGATGACATACTATTGATGGGAAATGATATAGAACTCTTGGACTGCATCAAGGCCTACTTGAATAAGAGTTTTTCAATGAAGGACCTTGGAGAAGCTGCTTATATATTAGGCATCAAAATTTATAGAGATAGATCGAGACGCCTCATAGGTCTTTCACAAAGCACATACCTTGATAAGATATTGAAGAAGTTCAATATGGATCATTCTAAGAAGGGGTTCTTACCTGTGTTACAAGGTGTGAAATTGAGCTCAGCTCAATGTCCGACCACGACAGAAGAAATAGAAGAGATGAGTGTCATCCCCTATGCCTCAGCCATAGGTTCTATTATGTATGCCATGCTGTGTACCAGACCTGATGTAAACCTTGCCGTAAGTTTGGTAGGCAGATACCAAAGTAATCCCGGCAAGGAACACTGGACAGCGGTCAAGAATATCCTGAAGTACCTGAAAAGGACTAAGGAAATGTTTCTCGTTTATGGAGGTGACGAAGAGCTCGTCGTAAAGGGTTACGTCGACGCTAGCTTCGACACAGATCTGGATGACTCTAAATCACAAACCGGATACGTGTATATGTTGAATGGTGGAGCAGTGAGCTGGTGCAGCTGCAAGCAGAGCGTCGTGGCGGGATCTACATGTGAACCGGATTACATGGCAGCCTCGGAGGCAGCACATGAAGCAATATGGGTGAAGGAGTTCATCACCGACCTAGGAGTCATACCCAATGCGTCGGGGCCAATCAAACTCTTTTGTGACAACACTGGAGCTATTGCACTTGCCAAGGAGCCCAGGTTTCACAAGAAGACAAGGCACATCAAGCGTCGCTTCAACTCCATTCGTGAAAATGTTCAAAATGGAGACATAGAGATTTGTAAAGTACATACGGACCTGAATGTAGCAGATCCGTTGACTAAACCTCTCCCTAGAGCAAAACATGATCAACACCAGAATACCATGGGTGTTCGATTCATCACAATGTAACTAGATTATTGACTCTAGTGCAAGTGGGAGACTGTTGGAAATATGCCCTAGAGGCAATAATAAAAGCATTATTATTATATTTCCTTGTTCATGATAATTGTCTTTATTCATGCTATAATTGTACTATCCGGAAATCGTAATACATGTGTGAATAACAGACACCAACATGTCCCTAGTAAGCCTCTAGTTGACTAGCTCGTTGATCAACAGATAGTCATGGTTTCCTGACTATGGACATTGGATGTCATTGATAACGAGATCACATCATTAGGAGAATGATGTGATGGACTAGACCCAATCCTAAACATAGCACAAGATCGTATAGTTCGTTTGCTAGAGTTTTCCAATGTCAAAGTATCTTTTCCTTAGACCATGAGATCGTGTAACTCCCGATACCGTAGGAGTGCTTTGGGTATACCAAACGTCACAACGTAACTGGGTGACCATAAAGGTATACTACGGGTATCTCCGAAAGTGTCTGTTGGGTTGACATGGATCAAGACTGGGATTTGTCACTCCGTATGACGGAGAGGTATCACTGGGCCCACTCGGTAATGCATCATCATATTGAGCTCAAAGTGACCAAGTGTCTGGTCACGGGATCATGCATTACGGTACGAGTAAAGTGACTTGCCGGTAACGAGATTGAACGAGGTATTGGGATACCGACGATCGAATCTCGGGCAAGTAACATATCGATTGACAAAGGGAATTGCATACGGGGTTGATTGAATCCTTGACTTCGTGGTTCATCCGATGAGATCATCGTGGAGCATGTGGGAGCCAACATGGGTATCCAGATCCTGCTGTTGGTTATTGGCCGGAGAGTCGTCTCGGTCATGTCTGCTTGTCTCCCGAACCCGTAGGCTCTACACACTTAAGGTTCGGTGACGCTAGGGTTGTGAAGATATGTATATGCAAGAACCCGAATGTTGTTCGGAGTCCCGGATGAGATCCCGGATGTCACGAGGAGTTCCGGAATGGTCCGGAGGTAAAGAATTATATATAGGAAGTGCTGTTTCGGCCATCGGGACAAGTTTCGGGGTTATCGGTATTGTACCGGGACCACCGGAGGGGTCCCGGGGGCCCACCGGGTGGGGCCACATGGGCTGTAGGGGGTGCGCCTTGGCCTACATGGGCCAAGGGCACCAGCCCTACTAGGCCCATGCGCCTAGGGTTTCCATGGGGGAGGAGTCCAAGTGGTGGAAGGCACCTCTAGGTGCCTTGGGGGGGAGGGAATCCTCCCCCTGGCCGCCGCACCTAGGAGATTAGATCTCCTAGGCTGCGCACCACCCCCCCCCTTGGCCCTCCTATATATAGTGGGGGAGAGGAGGGACTTGACACACCAGCCCCTGGCGCCTCCCTCTCTCCCCGTTACGTCTCTCTCTCGCAGTATAGGCGAAGCCCTGCTACTGTGACGCCCTGCATCCACCACCACGCCGTCGTGCTGCTGGATCTTCATCAACCTCTCCTTCCCCCTTGCTGGATCAAGAAGGAGGAGACGTCTCCCGTCCTGTACGTGTGTTGAACGCAGAGGTGCCGTCCGTTCGGCGCTTGGTCATCGGTGATTTGGATCACGTCGTGTACGACTACACCATCACCGTTCTTTGAACGCTTCCGCACGCGATCTACAAGGTATGTAGATGCATCTGATGACTCGTTGCTAGATGAACTCCTAGATAGATCTTGGTGAAACGAGTAGGAAAATTTTTGTTTTCTGCAACGTTCCCCAACAAATACTACCCCGGATAGCGCTGAAGAACACCCACCTCAGCAAGATTCGGCACAGGAAGATGGAGAAGCCAGCCCTCATGAGAGAGCGGCAGACCGAGAGGTCGAGGATGATAACTATACGCCTCCCTCCGAAGACGAGGCAAGCCTCGATGACGACGAATTCGTCATACCATCAGACCCCGCCGAACAAGAGCGTTTTAAACGCAGGCTTTTAGCCACGGCAAGCAGCCTCAAGAAAAAGCAGCAACAGTTTAGAGCTGCCCAAGATTTGCTAGCTGACAGATGGACTGAAGTCCTTGCGGCCGAATAGTATGAACTCGAACGCCCCTCCAAGAGTTACCCGAAGCGCAGACCGCTACCCCGATCAGAGGAGGAAGCACCTACATCACCAGCGCATGACATGGCAGACCGGCCACCTCGCGGCCACGACAGAGAGGCCTCTTGGCCCTCCACCCAAGCCATGCCCCGACGCCGCTCAACTAAGGCACGGGAAAATGCGCCCGACCTGCGAGACATATTGGAGGACAAGGCAAGACAAACAAGATCGATCTACGGATCGCGCAGGCACCCTACGGCATGTGACAATGATCTTCACTCCGGATACAACAAATCCGGCCGAGCCGAACGCAACAGACATTGCTCTTCCGAGTTGCGTTGTGATATAGCCCAGTACAGAGGCGCCGCACACCCGCTATGCTTCACGAATGAAGTAATGGATCATAAAATCCCAGAGGGTTTCAAACCCGTAAACATCGAATCATACGATGGCACAACAGATCCGGCGGTATGGATCGAGGATTATCTCCTTCAGATCCACATGGCACGCGGCGATGATCTACACGCCATCAAATACCTCCCGCTCAAACTTAAAGGACCGGCCCGACATTGGCTTAACAGCTTGCCAGCAGACTCAATCGGTTCTTGGGAGGACCTGGAAGCCGCATTCCTCGACAACTTCTAGGGCACTGACGTGCGACCGCCGGATGCCGACGACTTAAGCCACATAATTCAGCAGCCAGAAGAATCGGCCAAACAATTCTGGACACGGTTCCAACAAAGAAAAACCAGATAGTCGACTGTCCGGACGCAGAGGCCCTAGCAGCCTTCAAGCATAACATCCGCGACGAGTGGCTTGCCCGGCACCTAGGACAGGAAAAGCCGAAATCCATGGCAGCCCTCATGACACTCATGACCCGCTTTTGCGCGGGAGAAGATAGCTGGCTAGCTCGCAGTAACAACTTATCAAAGAACCCTGGTAATTCGGATACCAAGGACAAAAGTGGCAGGACACATCGGAATAAGCAAAAACACCGCGTTAACAGCGACAGCAATGAAGACACGGCAGTCAATGCCGGATTCAAAGGCTATAAATCCGGTCAGCAGAAAAAGGCATTCAAAAAGAATACTCAGGGCCCGTCCAGTTTGGACCGAATACTCAATCGCTTGTGCCAGATACATGGCACCCCCGAAAGGCCAGCCAATCACACTAACAGGGATTGTTGGGTGTTCAAGCAGGCAGGCAAGTTAAGGGCCAAAAACAGAGACAAGGGGCTGCACAGCGACGACGAGGAGCCCAAGCCGCCGAACAATAATGGACAGAAGGGCTTTCCCCCACAAGTGCGGACGGTGAACATGATATACGCAACCCACATTCCCAAGCGGGGGCGGAAGCGTGCGCTACGGGACGTATACGCGATAGAGCCAGTCGCCCCAAAGTTCAACCCATGGTCCTCCTGCCCGATCACTTTTGATCGAAGGGACCATCCCACTAGCATCCGTCATGGCGGGTTCGCCGCATTGGTTCTCGACCCAATCATCGACGGATTTCATCTCACAAGAGTCCTCATGGACGGCGGCAGTAGCCTGAACCTGCTTTATCAGGATACAGTGCGGAAAATGGGCATAGATCCCTCAAGGATTAAGCCCACAAGAACGACCTTTAAAGGCGTTATACCAGGTGTAGAAGCCAACTGTACAGGCTCAGTAACACTTGACGTGGTCTTCGGATCCCCGAACAATTTCCGAAGCAAAGAGTTAATCTTCGATATAGTCCCGTTTCGCAGTGGCTATCACGCCCTGCTCGGACGAACCGCATTCGCAAAGTTCAATGCGGTGCCGCACTACGCATATCTCAAGCTCAAGATGCCAGGCCCTCGAGAAGTAATTACGGTCAACGGAAACACCGAACGCTCCCTCCGTACGGAGGAGCATACGGCAGCTCTCGCAGCGGAGGTACAAAGTAGCCTTCTCAGGCAATTCTCCAGTCCGGCCATTAAAAAGTCAGACACTGCCAAGCGCGCCCGGAGTAACCCACAACAGGACCGCCTGGCACACTCTGAGCAAGCGTAGAAATGCGGCCCCAACCCCAGCTATTGTGACATAGCGAAACCAGTACCTCGCGTACATAACTACGCCCTTGAAATACCATGGGCACAGGGGAAGGGGCACAATAACGGCACGCCCAAAATACGGCTTAAAACGTACTAGGGGCTGCCGGATTCTTTTTTTTTTCTTACTTTCAGGACTCCATACTTCGGACGACCTGTTCGGCAATTCGACTGCCACACAAACGATGCAAAATCCAGGGAGGCAGACAAGCCATGCCGCATTATGGAACCCCTAGGTGGTCTCTATTACGAGTAGTATTCCTGTTTTGAATACAATTCCGCGGCCTGCCCCTGGCTAGGACATGTTAAATAGTCCAATATCTTTACCTTATAATACCACTTGTATCGTTCTGCTCTGACAGCAGCCTTTATATAAACAATGCATAGCTTTTGTCTATTTTCTGCATTACTCTCTTTTATATATGTTCATTAATGACATGTTGCACCCGTACACTGTGGTACGACAAGTACGCCAGGGGCTTCAGTACCCTTTAATATGGTGTGAGAAGTCCGTACACTTTCACAAGTGCGGCACCCCGAACTTATAGCACTATATGCATCGGCTCTGAATCATGATTTGGGTCAATAGTTGGGTTTGCCCGGCTCCTATGTTTTGGTGCCTTACGTTCCGCTATATCGGCTAAGGTAGCACTAGGAGAACCACTGCGATTGTGCCCCGGTTGAGCTGGGTTAAGCACCTCAGTGGAGAAAGCTGAAACTGACTGTCATGATGAGGCGAGAGACCGGTCGCTGTTCGAGAGGATTTTTGAGTCCCTAAAGACTTATGCCGCTTCGAGCGAGGAGCCGGATTTGTCCGGCCAAGGCGTGGATAGCGCCCCGAACTCGGTCTTCCGAACTAGGGGCTTCGCCGAAATTTAAAATTATAAAGTTCTATGGCTAAGTGAGAGTTTTCAAGCATTATAGTCCGATTGCCTGGTTCGTTGTGCTGAGCGCCTCCCTCGAAGGACCCAACTGTGGGAAAAAGAGCGCTCAGGTTTATCCCGAACACCCCAGCACTAGTGGCATGGGGGCAGAAGCCGACGACTGGCCATCTCTCAATTTTTTGATAAACGGCCGCACAGAAAATAATATTTTAAATTCAACAAGAATTGCTTAAGCGCCTATGAACAAGTTTTCAGCGCACAGGATAAAAATGAGCGAGTTTATTCAAAAATTACATCCTTGGTACATTCATCCGCCACAAGGCGGGCACCCGCAAGAACATCCTTGTAATAGTTCTCGGGCTTGCGATGCTCCTTCCCCGGCGGCGGCCCATCCTTCACAAGATTCTCACCGTCCAGCTTACCCCAGTGCACCTTTGCACGGGCAAGGGCCCGACGGGCACCTTCGATGCAGACGGAGCGCTTGATGACCTCGAGCCTTGGACAGGCCTCCACCAGCCGCCGCACCTGCCCGAAGTAGCTCCCAGGCAGGGCCTCTCCAGGCCACAGCCGAACTATGAAGCCCTTCATGGCCTGTTCGGCCGCCTTGTGGAGCTCGACTAGCTGTTTCAGCTGGTCGCTCAAGGGCACAGGGTGTCCGGCCTCAGCATACTGAGACCAGAACACCTTCTCCGTCGAGCTGCCCTCTTCAGCTCGGTAGAATGCGGCGGCGTTGGATACGCTGCGGGGAAGATCTGTGAATGCCCCTGGAGAACTCCGGATTCGGGTAAGTAACAAGTAGTTTACTTTTATATTTCTTCTTTGCATAAAGAATGCCTTACCCGCTGCTATCTTCTTCATCTCCTCCAACTCTTGGAGGGCCTTTTGGGCTTCGGCCTTGGCAGACTTGGCAGTCTCAAGGGCCGCCGCGAGCTCGGACGCTTGGGTCTTTGACTCAAGCTCCAAACTCTCATGTTTTTTCATGAGAGCCTGAAGCTCTTGCTGCACCTCGCCAACCTGAGCCCCAAGTTTCTCTCGCTCGGTGCGCTCCACGGCCGTTTCCTTTTCCGCCTCGGACAGCGCCTACTTGAGGGTCGCCACCTCAGTCGTGGCCCCTATAATAAGCAGTGCAATCCTGTTATTTTTTGCAATCACGCCTCTCTATAGGCACTTTTTCTGTAAGGTATTTCCTACCTTCTTTTTCCTCGAGCTGCCACTTGGCAAGGCCGAGCTCTTGTTCGGTCCGCTTGAGGTCCTGTTTCAGGACACCCACCTCCGCAGTCAGTGCGGTGGTGGATAGCAGCGAAGCCTACACACGCATATTGACTCTTTATTGTTAGACTCCTGCGAAATTTACTAGATCCTCTATTCGGCTTTTCTTTCCAAAGGCCAAACAGAGCATCAGGGGCTATTGTCTATGCGGTACTATTTTTATATATTTTTATTTACCTCGAAGCCTGTTAGAAGGCTAGCGCAAGCTTCAGTCAGACCGCTCTTGGCGGACTGAACCTTCTGGATCACCGTACTCATAATAGTACGGTGTTCCTCATCGATGGAGGCGCCGTCAAGCACCTCAAGCAGATTGTCCGGCACCTCCGGTTGGACGGAGGCCGCCGGCTCAGAAGGCTTGCTCCTCTTGGAAGGAGTTCGCCTACCGCGGTCCGGAACTGTTGAAGATTCCAGCGCGGTGTCCGGCACAAAGCCGGACTTGGAGCCCTGGGGGGTCTTGTCCCCTTTACTCCTGGGGTCCGGGAGGTCGCCTTGCGGCTCCTCCAGGACCACCTCCTCCTGCCCCGGAGCTCGTTGCGACACCACTTCAGCATCGTCTGCAGTGCGGGGGGAGACAGCGGGCGGAACTGAGTTCATGTCCGATGAGTCCAGGGAGCCGCCCGACGATTCGTTGAATTCGGCCCGGGGCGGGCTGCATAATTACGTTCGACATTAGGGAAAGCTATGCAACAAAGGAACATCATGAGTTACTCTGATGTCCGAACTTACGATTTCGCCGGAAGCTTGGCCCTGTTTGGCCACTCCTCTTCGCCCTCTTCGGCGTCGGGGGAGTAGTCCGGCGGAGGGGTCTTCCTTTTCCTAGACCCCTCGGCCTCCCCCGTTGGGGCGGCCTTCCTCTTCTCTCCTCCCTCCGCTGGGGGGGGGAGTTTTCTTCCTCCTCCTCCTCGTTTTCACGGGAAGAGGGCGTCTCGGACTCGTCGGATGATGAGTCCGACACCACCACGTTACGGGTACTCTTTCGAGTCCCCGTGGTCTTCTTCTTCTTGGCCTTCTTCTCCGACACCACATAAGACGCCGGAACTAGCAGCTTCACTAGTAGAGCTGGGGCTGTGTCTTCGGGCAAGGGAGCCGGACAGTTAATCGATCTGGACTGCGCCTGCCAAGCCTGTCAAAGGTGAGGGAGTTTAGATCCCGCATAGAGTCAGACTATGAAAAAACTTAACATCATGTAAAAGGTGAAAATAGCTTACCTCGCAAGCGTGACACCGCGAGCTGTATCCACGGTCCTCGGAAGCAGATGTGGGAGCCTCGGCGCCTTTGGTTAGCACCTTCCAGACGTCTTCATACATCGTGTCGAAGAGCCTGTTAAGGGTTTGGTGCTGCGCCAGGTCGAACTCCCACAGATTAAAGTCCCGTTGTTGACACGGAAGGATCCGGCGGACGAGCATAACCTGGACTACATTGACGAGCTTGATCGGCTTGCTCACCAGGGACTGGATGCATGTCTGTAGTCCGGTCACCTCTTTTTCGTCGCCCCACGACAGGCCCGTCTCTTTCCAGGACATAAGCCGCGTGGGGGGTCCGGATCAGAACTCGAGGGCTGCGATCCATTTCGGATCGCGCGGCTCGGTGATGTAAAACCACCACGATTGCCACCCCTTCAAGGTCTCCACGATGGAGCCCTCGAGCCATAGGACGTTGGCCATCTTGCCCGCCATGGCGCCTCCGCACTCCGCCTGGCTGCCGCGCACCACCTTGGGCTTGACATTGAAGGTCTTGAGCCAGAGGCCGAAATGGGGGCGGATGCGGAGGAAAGCCTCACACACGACGATAAACGCTGAGATGTTGAGGACGAAGTTCGGGGCCAAATCATGGAAATCCAGGCCATAGTAAAACATGAGCCCCCGGAAACATGGGTGGAGTGGAAAACCCAGTCCGTGGAGGAAGTGGGGAAGGAATACTACCCTCTCATGGGGCCTTGGGGTGGGGAGAAGCTGCCCCTCCTCGGGAAGCCGATGCGCGATGTCTTTGGACAAGTATCCGGCCTTCCTTAGCTTTTTGACATGGCCCTCCGTGACGGAGGAGACCATCCACTCGCCTCCCGCTCCGGACATTACTGGAGAAGGTTGAGGTGGGAAGTGCAGGCTTGGGCGCTGGAGCTTGAGTGCGCAGGAGATGGATAGGCAAAGGAGGAAGAATGCATAGGTAAAAAGGTGTATCCTTATCCCCTTATATGGGCGGATGCGGTTGTGCGTCCCCACCTGCCTAGTAAAACTTGCTTGCCTCCCAAGCGCCGTGATAAGTGGCACGATTGGATTACCCACGTCCGTACTGATGAGAATCCCGTAAAGGGGGTACACGATCTCTGCTTTGACAAGACGTGCCAAGGAAACCGCCTCGCAAAACATGCTGAGGTGGAAAAGTAAAAACGATTCGAGTAAAGGACTTGGCTGTAGTGTGATGACGCACTGCGGAATACGTCAGCAGATTTGATTTGTGTTAATATTATTCTCTCCATGGCAATATGTGGAAGCTTATTTTGCAGAGCCGGACACTACTCTTGGTGTTTACAATCTTCTATGAAGGACTTGGAGGAGGAACCCGCCTTACAAAGCCGAAGACAATTTGCGCGTCGGACTCGTCGTCATTGAAGCCTGGTTCAGGGGCTACTGAGGGAGTCCTGGATTAGGGGGTGTTCGGGTAGCCGGACTATACCTTCAGCCGAACTCCTGGACTATGAAGATACAAGATTGAAGACTTCGTCCCGTGTCCGGATGGGACTTTCCTTGGCGTGGAAGGCAAGCTTGGCGATGTGGATATTCAATATCTCCTACCATTGTAACCGACTTTATGTAACCCTAACCCTATCCGGTGTCTATATAAACCGGAGGGTTGTAGTCCGTAGGCAATCAACTCCATACACAACAATCATACCATAGGCTAGCTTCTAGGGTTTAGCCTCCTTGATCTCGTGGTAGATCTACTCTTGTACTACCCATATCATCAATATTAATCAAGCAGGAGTAGGGTATTACCTCCATCGAGAGGGCCCGAACCTGGGTAAAAACATCGTGTCCCTTGTCTCCTGTTACCATCTGGCCATGACGCACAGTTCGGGACCCCCTACCCGAGATCCGCCGGTTTTGACACCGACATCCCTAGTATTCGGAAGGCCGAATTCGGGGTGCTATACACGCCTTAAGCCGGACAGGGCCGACTCCTCACTCTAAGAGGCATAAGTCTTTAGGGACTTGAAACCTCTCGAACAGCGACCAGTCTCTCGCCTTATCATGACAGTCAGTTTTAGCTTTCTCTACTGAGGTGCTTAGCCCAGCAGAACCAGGGCACAATCGCAGTAGTTCTCCTAGTGCTACCTTAGCTGATATAGCGGAACGTAAGGTACCAAAACATGGGAGCCGGGCAAACCCAACTATTGACCCAAGACATGATTCGGAGCTGATGCATATAATGCTATAAGTTCGGGGTGCCGCCCTGTCGAAAGTGTTCGGACTTCTCACACCCTATTATGGGGTATGCTTAAGCCCCTAGCGTATTGGCCGTACCAAAGTGTATGGGTGCTAGATGTCATGAATGAACATATATATATATAAAGGAAGAATGCAATAATAGTCTTAATGCTATGCATTGTTTATTCAAAAAGGTGCGTTAAAGCAGAATGATACAAGTAGTACGATAAGCAGACATGTCCCTTCCAAGGGCAAGCTGAGGAATAGTATTAAAGCAAGTATTTCACTCGTTATCGTAATCCACCTGGGAGTTCCGTGGTGTGATGTAGCTTTCTGCCTCCTTGGTTGCTGCATCATGTGTTCGGCAATCATGCTGCCGGACAGGGTTTCCAGAGATTAAAGTCCTGAAAGAGAAAAATAACAAAGCGGGAAGCCCCTAGTGCGGTTTAAGCCGCGTCTTGGAGCGTTCCGTAGCCGTGCCCCCCTCCCCACCAGTGCCCATGGTATTTTTAATGCATAATTATGTACGCGTGCAACGGATTTCGCCGTTTGGCTGGGACCGGGGTGGGGGCCGCAGTGCTATGCGAGCTCGGAACGTGCCAGGCGGTCCAGTTGACGATTACTACGGGCGCGCTTGAAGGTGTCCGGGTCCTTAATCGCGAACTAGTAGATTACCTTAAGAGGCTGCTTTACGCGTCTGCTGCGAGGGCCGCAGTGTGCTCCTCCATGCGGAGAGAGCGCTCTGTGTTTCCATTGACTGTGATGACCCCCCGAGGTCCTGGCATCTTGAGCTTGAGATATGCATAATGCGGTACCGCATTGAATCTCGCAAATGTGGTTCGCCCGAGCAGTGCATGGTAGCCACTGCGGAACGGGACTGTGTCGAAGATTAACTCTTTGCTTTGGAAGTTATCTGGGGATCCGAAGACCACTTCCAGTGTGACTGAGCCTGTGCAATGGGCCTCTACACCTGGTATGACGGATTTAAAGGTCGTTTTTGTGGGTTTGATCCTTGAGGGGTCTGTACCCATTTTGCACACTGTTTCCTGATAAAGCAGGTTCAGGCTGCTGCCGCCATCCATAAGGACTCGAGTGAGGTGAAATCCGTCAATGATTCGGTCTAGGACCAGTGCAGCGAATCCGCCATGATGGATACTAGTGGGGCGGTCCCTGCGATCGAAGGTGACCGGACAGGAGGGCCATGAGTTGAACTTTGGGGCGACTGGCTCCAACGCATATACGGCCTTGAGCGCACGCTTCCGCTCCCTCTTGGGGATGTGGGTTGCGTATATCATGTTCACCGTCCGCACTTGTGGGGGGAACCTCTTCTGCCCTCCGGTGTTCGGCTGCCGGGGCTCCTCCTCGTCATCGCTATGTGACCCATTATCTTTGTTTTTGGCATTTAACTTGCCGGCCTGCTTGAACACCCAACAATCCCCGTTGGTGTGGTTGGCTGGCTTGTCGGGGGTGTCATGTATTTGACACGAGCGATCAAGTATACGGTCCAAACTGGACGGGCCCGGAGTGCTTCTTTTGAATGGCTTTTTCCGCTGACCGGGTTTAGAGCCTTTGAATCCGGCATTGACTGCCGTATCCTCGGTATTGTCGCTGTTAATGTGGCGCTTATGTTTGTTGCGACATGACCTGCCGTTTCCGTCCTTGGTATCCGAAGTACCATGGTTCTTTGATATGTTATTGCTGCGAGCCAACCAGCTGTCCTCTCCCGCACAAAAGCGGGTCATGAGTGTCGTGATGGCTGCCATAGATTTCGATTTTTCCTGGCCAAGGTGCCGGGTGAGCCATTGGTCGCGGATGTTGTGCTTAAAAGCTGCTAGGGCCTCTGCATCCGGACAGTCGACGATTTGATTTTTCTTTGTTAGGAACCGTGTCCAGAATTGCCCGGCCGATTCCTCTGGCTGCTGAATTATGTGGCTCAAGTCATCGGCATCTGGTGGTCGCACATAAGTGCCCTAAAAGTTGTCGAGGAATGCGGCTTCCAGATCTTCGCAACAGCCAATGGAATCTGCTGGCAAGCTGTTGAGCCAATGCCGAGCTGGTCCTTTGAGTTTGAGTGGGGGGTATTTGATGGCGTGTAGGTCATCACCGCGGGCCATGTGGATGTGCAGGAGGAAATCCTCGATCCATACCGCAGGATCTCTTGTGCCGTCGTATGATTCTATATTTACGGGTTTGAAACCCTCTGGGATTTGATGATCCATTACTTCGTCCGTGAAGCATAAGGGGTGAGCGGCACCTCTGTACTGGGCTATATCGCGAAGCAGGTCAAATGAGTCTTGCCCGCTGTGTTCGGCCCGGCCAGACTTACTTTTACTGTATCCAGCGTGACGATTATCGTTTCGCATAGTGGCGCGCCCTCGTGATCCGTAGATCGATCTTGCATGTTTTGCTTTGTCCTCCAATACGTCTCGCAGGTCTTGCGTATTTCCCCATGCCTTTTTATTTGAATGGTGTCGGGGTGTGGGCTGAAATTTTGGCTGGAATGCCTCTCTATCGCGGCCACGAGGTGGTCGATCAGCCGCGTCATACGCCGGGGATGTAGGTTTCGGTGCTTCCTCCTCCAGTCGGGGTAGCAACCTGCACTTTGGGTAACTCTTGTAGGGGCGTTCGAGTTTATATTCCTCGGCCGCCAGGACTTCAGTCCATCTGTCAACTAGCAAATCTTGATCAGCTTGAAGCTGCTGCTGCTTTTTCTTAAGGCTATTTGCCGTGGCTATAAGCCGGCGCTTGAAGCGCTCTTGTTCGACGGGATCCTCCGGCACAACGAATTCATCATCGTCGAGGCTTGCCTCGTCTTCGGAGGGAGGCATGTAATTATCATCCTTCGCCTCTCCATCTGTCGCTCTCTCAGGAGGGCTGGCTTCTCCATCCTCCTGCTCTAAATCTTGCTGGAGGGGATTGTTGTTGTCTTTGGCACTGTCCGAAGTGCTATTATCTCCAGTGCCGGTATCACCACTTTTGCCTTAGCGGGACTTAGAGCAGCGTCGCTGACGCCAGCGCTTGGGTTGCTTCTTGGAGGGGTCATCCTCCGCTGTCCCATCGCCATTGCCTTCTTTGGGTGTGTCCACCATGTATATGTCATATGATGAGGTGGCTGTCCAGTGCCCTGTGGGTAGTGGTTCCTCTTCGCCTCCTGCCTCGTCGTCCATATCATCGATGTCTTCGGAGTCGAAGTCGAGCATGTCGGTTAAGTCATCGACAGTGCCTACTAAGTGGGTGGTGGGTGGGCGGCAAATTTCTTCGTCATCCGCATCCCAATCCTATCGGACGTAGTTCGGCCAGGACTCTCCTGACAAGGAGAGAGACCTTAATGAGTTCAGTATGTCGCCAAAGGGCGAGTGCTGAAAAATATCCGCGGAGCTAAACTCCATGATCGGCGCCCAGCCGGATTCGATAGGCACGGGCGCAGGCGGTTCGGAGTCCGTGGTCGGGGAAGGATCCTGCAGTTTGGCAACACGACTCTCGTGAAAGGTAAGGTCGATATTCGGCTCGATCACCGCTGAGGATACGGCTTCCGTGGCGGGGTCTATCCACCCGTCCATGGATGGCGCGACTGGTTCCGAATTGAGGGTCGGAGTGGTTGCCGGTGCGATCTTCTGAACACTGGCCGATGGTAGAGCTAAGTCGTACTCATCGTGGCTGTGTGGCGCACAAGGTAGGGGCTCGGATCCGTCAAAGATCAAGTCCCCGCGGATATCGGCCATGTAATTTAAGCTTCCAAACCTGACCTGGTGGCCAGGGGCGTAACTTTCGATCTGCTCCAGATGGCCAAGCGAGTTGGCCCGCAGAGCGAAGCCTCCGAATACGAAGATCTGTCCGGGGAGAAAAGTCTCACCCTGGACTGCATCGCTATCGATGATTGAAGGAGCCATCAAGCCTAATGGCGACGACACAGGGGAACTCTCAATGAAAGCACCAATGTCGGTGTCAAAACCGGCGGATCTCGGGTAGTGGGTCCCGAACTGTGCGTCCAAGGCGGATGGTAACAGGAGGCAGGGGACATGATGTTTTACCCAGGTTCGGGCCCTCTTGATGGAGGTAAAACCCTATGTCCTGCTTGATTTATTCTTAATGATATGAGTATTACAAGAGTTGATCTACCACGAGATCAGAGAGGCTAAACCCTAGAAGCTAGCCTATGGTATGATTGTATGTTGTCCTATGGACTAAAACCCTCCGGTTTATATAGACACCGGAGGGGATTAGGGTTACACAAGGTCGGTTACAAGGAGGAGATATCCATATCCGTACTTCCTAGCTTGCCTTCCACGCCAAGTAGAGTCCCATCCGGACACGAGACGAAGTCTTCAATCTTGAACCTTCATAGTCCAATAGTTCGGCCACAGGATATAGTCCGGCTGTCCGGAGACCCCCTAATCTAGGACTCCCTCAGAGAGTTTCGTCAGCATGACGGCATGATGAAGGTGATGATGAAGCTACCGGAACAGGGCTTCACCTAAGCACTGCAACGATATGACCGAGGTGGATTATGGTGGAGGGGGGCACCGCACAAGGCTAAGACAATTATCAACTTGTGTGTCTATGGGGTGCCCCCCTCCCCCGTATTTAAAGGAGTGGAGGAGGGGGAGGGGCCGGCCCTCTATGGCGCGCCCAAGGGAGTCCTACTCCCACCAGGAGTAGGATCCCTCCCCCCTTCCCTAGTTGGATTAGGAGAGGAAGGAAGGGGAGAGGGGGGGAATGAAAGGGGGGGCCGTCCCCCCACACAATTCGGATTGGGCTTGGGGGGCGCCCCCTCCTAGGCTCCCTTCTCCTCTCTCCCACTATGGCCCAATAAGGCCCGTATACTTCCCGGGGGGTTCCGGTAACCTCCCGGTACTCAGGTATATTCCCGAACTCACCCGGAACCATTCCGTTGTCCAAACATAGGCTTCCAACATATCGATCGTTATGTCTCGACCATTTCAAGACTTCTCTTCATACCCGTGATCACATCGGGACTCTGAACAACCTTCGGTACATCAAAACACATAAACTCATAATTACCGGAACGTTAAGCGTGCATACCCTACGGGTTCGAGAATTATGTAGACATGACCGAGACTCATCTCTGGTCAATAACCAATAGCAGAACCTGGATGCTCATATTGGTGCCTACATATTCTACGAAGATCTTTATCGGTCAAACCGCATAACAACATATGTTGTTCCCTTTGTCATCGGTATGTTACTTGCCCGAGATTCGATCGTCCGAATCTCAATACCTAGTTCAATCTCGTTACTGGCAAGTCTCTTTGCTTGTTCCATAATGCAACATCCCGTAACTAACCGGTTAGTCACATTGCTTGCAAGGCTTATAGTGATGTGCATTACCAAGAGGGCCCAGAGATACCTCTCCGATACACGGAGTAACAAATCCAAATCTAGATCTAAGCCAACTCAACAAACACCACCGGAGACACCTGTAGAGCATCTTTATAGTCACCCAGTTATGTTGTGACGTTTGATAGCACACTAAGTGTTCCTCCGGTATTCGGGAGTTGCATAATCTCATAGTCATAGGAACATGTATAAGTTATGGAGAAAGCAATAGCCCTAAACTAGACGATCATCGTGCTAAGCTAACAGATGGGTCAAGTCAATCACATCATTCTCTAATGATGTGATCCCGTTCATCAAATGACAACTCTTTGTCCATGACTAGGAAACTTAACTATCCTTGATTAACGAGCTAGTAAAGTAGAGGCATACTAGTGACACTGTGTTTGTCTATGTATTCACACATGTACTAAGTTTCCGGTTAGTACAATTCTGGCATGAATAATAAACATTTATCATGATATAAGGAAATATAAACAACAACTTTTTTATTACTTCTAGGGCATATTTCCTTTAGTCTCCCACTTGCACTAGAGTCAATAATCCAGATTACATTGTGATGATTCTAACACCCATGGAGTCTTTGTGTTGATCATGTTTTGCTTGTGAGAGAGGCTTATTCAACGGGTCTGCAACATTCAGATCTGTATGTATCTTGCAAATCTCTATGTCTCCCTCCTTGACTTGATCGCAGATGGAATTGAAGCGTCTCTTGATGTGCTTGGTTCTCTTGTGAAATCTGGATTCCTTTGCCAAGGCAATTGCACCAGTATTGCCACAAAAGACTTTCATTGGACCCGATGCACTAGATATGACACCTAGATCGGATATGAACTCCTTCATCCAGACTCCTTCATTTGCTGCTTCCGGAGCAGCTATGTACTCCGCTTCACATGTAGATCCTGCCACGACGCTTTGTTCGCTCTGCTTGCAACTACACCAATTGGCAATACACCATTTAATAAAAATAGTATCCGGTTTGTGACTTAGAGTCATCCGGTCAGTGTCCATATATAAGAGTTTCAACTCATGGTCATGTTCAAAATATTGGTAAAATCCCTCAGGATATTTCAAGCTTTTGAAATATTTACAAAGGAAATATTCCCCAAAAATTGCAAGAAAATTCTAGCATGTCACATATGACATGTTTGATGATCTTGCCAAGTTTGTCATGGAGAATAGTATAACCCCATGAAACCCTCTCAAAACCACTTCTGTCCTTTTTCAAGTTTGAACAACTTCGCGCTATCAAACATGTCTAAATGCTCTCAAACTTGGTGCACATGCTCAAATGGTGTAATAATGCATCTAGACCAAATGGCACAAGTTGGAGAGAATGTTATCTTGATCAAAGTTCCCCAAAACCCTCTCTGTCCAGAACCAAATTTGAACAAGTTTACATTGGCAAATTTCTCATTTTGATATCAACTTTTGTGGACATGTTCATAACCTCAAATGATGACACTACACTAAGTGATGCATCAAGGAGAATAGATTTGCATGACTAAATCTTGGAAAGTCTATTTCTGTTGATTTCTGGGGCTTACCAAAGTTACATTGGCTACTTTGCCCAAATGAGCTCAAACTTGGTGGAACATCCTACTTCTATGTGCCATTCCATCCTGTTAATTCTCATGGCAAGTGGAATTAATTTTCTTGCCAAAACCAACAACAAACACCTTCTGCCATTTTCCCAAAATCATCATTTTGACCTCTTCCACTAATCTCCATGAGCCCAGGTTTTTACCACAGCTGCCCCAGGTCACCTTCTACCTCCAGTAAGTCTTGCCAGCTCTCAGATCAATCATGGAATAGGGTAAAACCCCACTTTCTCTCTCTGGACATCACATTTCTCTCTCTCAACCCCACCTCTCTCCTAGTGGTTCACCAGGGCATCCAAGGCCACCTCCTCTTTGTTTACTCACCCCACAAAGCCTTAGACACTAGTGAACACGCCCCTGGCACATAAACAATGCCATGGCTTGCAGAGCTCGCGCTCTGGAGCACGCTACAGTGCTCTCCGGCACTGTAGCACGCCCATTCCAAGGCCCCCCGTCGACCTTGGGCTCCGGAATCGTGTCCCCCGAGGACGCCTCGGCGTCCACGACACGCAACACTGTCGGCCCCTTCCTCCCTCGCCCTCCTTCTCCCTCCACAAGCTCACCCGAGCACGTCCATGGATGCTGCCCACGGTGCACCACGGCCTCGCCCATTTTAAGCCACCCCGACCCTCTATCTCGCCTCGGTTCGAACCCCCTCCCCCCCCGCAACTTCTCAGACACTCCCTCTCTCCCCCTCGTGGTCTCCTGCCCCCTCCATGGCAGGGTTGCCGCCGTTGTGCCCCCGGACCAACCCAAGCCTCCACTGCTTTCCCCGCTCCCACTGAACGCTCCAGAGGACACCCACGGCACCAAGGAGCCTCCCCCGCGCACCAGGCCCTCCTCCCCGTGCTTGCCCTGCCCTGCCCGAATCTCGCCCGAGCACCGTCCGCCTTGGCCGTGGCCCCACTCGCCTTCGTCCTCCGATGAACGTGCTAACAGGGGAGCGGGCGCGGCGTAGTCCCTCGAGCTCGCCGGTGCGCCGGGCACCCGCAGTAGCGCCCCTGGTCGCCGGGGATGAGCTCGGCCTCACCCCCTCTGTTCCTGCGGCACGAGAGGCCACGCGAGGAAGAAGGAGGTCGGCCGGTGGACCGGCGACCCCACCGGTCAGTTTCTGCCGACGTGTCCAGCTGGACCCGCTCGGGTTAAGTGGAGGCGGGATCCGCTGGAACCGCCTTCCCTGCAGGGAAGCGTACTCCCGTAGTACGCCGTCGGCGTGGCCCTCCTTAGCCGCATGGCCATGCAGCTGGGCCGGCCCAGTGCACTGCGGCGCTATGTTGCGCTCAGGGCGCGGTATAGGTATAACCCCACTTCCTTTGTCTTTTTCTTTTCCAGAAATTTGTAAAATCTCCCAAATATTCATATTATCTCCAAATTTGGCGATTCAAATTTCTAGTGACTCCATAAATCATGATCTATCATATGGATCAATTAGCACATTTTTCTAGAAAGATTTCCTTCACAAATATTTATGACATCCCCTTTTTCCATTTCTGTGATAAACTTTAGAAAATCACAGAGAGCTCAAAGTTGATCCAAATGCCATGATTCAAATTCCTAGATGCTTCTAAGTTCATAACTTAGTTTATGAACATTTTTCTCAATACTTTCTGTACCACACAAAATAATGAGCCATTTCTTCATATTTCTCAACTTTGCAAATTCATAAGAAAATCATTTGAACTCCAAATCTAGTGAAACCACACAATATAATCAGAGATGTCCTAGAAAAGTCAAATTAATATTTTTAGAGCACTTTTATTTTCTGCCTTGTTGTGTTGCTTACTATGATTGTTTCCGACGTTAGTTGACGAAGTAGATGAGATACTCGGAGATGGACCAGAAGATTTGAAGAATCTGATGAACCAGGCAAGCAGCCCTTTGACCATGTCTATGAAACCCCTTTTTATGCATGACATATAGCACCATATTATTGTTGCAACGGAATCATGATGAGGTGGAACCAGTTTGATGGTTTGCCGCCGTTACTTCCTCGTTGATACTTGCATTGTGCATGACCCTACCTCCTTCTGAGGGTTATGCCGGTGGTAGTAGATAGGATGCTAAGTAGTTGCTACGCAAAAAGGGATGGGAATATGCATGGTAATGGAGACAAAGTATTTTCAAAGGACTTTTCGAAAACCCCGTCGGGTGCCACTTATGCCCGAGGGAGATAATGAGATGGGTAACCGCTTGATGACGAAGTGGTGTACCGAGGCAATTGTGTGTGTTGCTTTCAAAAACAGATTGGTTTAAGTTGCGACCGTTATTCCAACCTTACATGTGCAACCACTCTACCCTTATATGGGAAAGGGCATTATTGATTACCTAGGCCGATACTAGCTTGGAGCCCACATTACTAGTGACGGGGGAGAGTTGGTGCTCTCTCTCAGGACGGGGTCGTGCCAGGTAGGACGGCCAAGAACATTTTTATGGGGCACTGGACACACCGTTGGTACCCCGTGCCAGTGGTATGTGATGAATATGGGAGCGAGGCTCCACAATTTTAAGTTGTGAAATGTTGGGCACGGGGGTTACTACCAATTGAGTGGACTCCATGTTAGTGTCGTCTAGGGAAAGATAGTGATCGGGTGCTTACCCCGAGTACTTGAGGTACCGCTGGTCGTGGATGACATGGAAGTTCCCCGGATCTTGTGGGTAAAGTGTGCAACCTCTGCAGAGTGTAAAACTATTCGAATAGCCGTGTCCACGGTCAAGGACAGTTGGGTAACCGCTCTTGGGCTACGTCCACATGTTTACAAACCAGTGTATGTGTTTGGTTAAGTGGGAAGAACTACTTGGGTCAAGTCAAAGGACTTGACATGATTGAGTTGGGTTGATGCCCACTCTATTTATGTTGATATCTTTAACCTGTCCTCATGGTTACTTGAATTCTCCTGACGCATGATTTACCAGTTATTGAACATGTCATAACACAACAAAATTAGCTTTCTGCAAAAATTTACCTATGTCATGCATTGTTGTATCTTGAGCCAAAACATGGGTTGCTTGCGAGTACATTCAAAGTACTCATTGGCTTGCCACTGGTTATTTTATTGGCCAGGCATAAAAAACAAGATATGATGAAGAATACTTCGGTGACGAAAATGCGAGATAGGGTGCTTCCTAGTCAGAATGCCTGTAGGGTTAAGGCAGATCGCATGGGTCCAAGTTATCGACGAAGATTTCCGCTGCGAAGTTATACTCGAGACTCAACCATAACGGTCATAATTTATGTAAGACGGTATGTATGGATGTAAGACTCTTGTTATTCAGCTTCTGTGTGTTCAGTGAGCATTGATCTCTGGGATCATGTGTACACGTGCATTCGGTGATCACGACTTATGAGTCGGGGTCCCCACAATTACTTTGGTACCTACCTGCCAAACTAATAGCAAGGCACACATCAGGTCTGGGACACAGCATTGCATACATGATAGAACCTATGGCTGAAGCATAGGGAATGACTTTCATTTTCTCTGTATCTTCTGGAGTGGTCGGGCATTGAGTCAGACTCAACTTTACACCTTGTAACACAGGAAAGAACCCTTTCTTTGCTTGATCCATTTTAAACTTCTTTCTTTATCAAGGTATGTGCTTTGTGAAAGTCCAATTAAGTGTCTTGATCTATCTCTATAGATCTTGATGCCCAATATATAAGCAGCTTCACCGAGGTCTTTCGTTGAAAAAATTATTATTCAAGTACCCTTTTATGCTATTCAGAAATTCAGTATCATTTCCAATCAGCAATATGTCATCCACATATAATATCAGAAATGCTACAGAGCTCCCACTCACTTTCTTGTAAATACAGGTTTCTCCAAAAGTCTGTATAAAACCATATGCTTTGATCATACTATCAAAGCGTGTATTCCAACTCCGAGAGGCTTGCACCAGTCCATAAATGGATCGCTAGAGCTTGCACACTTTGTCAGCACCTTTTGGATTGACAAAACCTTCTGGTTGCATCATATACTACTCTTCTTTAAGATATCCATTAAGGAATGCAGTTTTGACATCCATTTGCCAAATTTCATAATCATAAAATGCGGCAATTGCTAACATGATTCGGACGGACTTAAGCATCGCTACGGGTGAGAAATTCTCATCGTAGTCAACTCCTTGAACTTGTCGAAAACCTTTTCCAACAAGATGAGCTTTGTAGACAGTAACATTACCGTCAGCGTTAGTCTTCTTCTTGAAGATCCATTTACTCTCTTTGGCCTGCCGATCATCAGGAAAGTCAACCAAAGTCCACACTTTGTTCTCATACATGGATACCATCTCAGATTTCATGGCCTCAAGCCATTTTGCGGAATCTGGGCTCATCATCGCTTCCTCATAGTTCGTAGGTTCGTCATGGTCAAGTAACATGACCTCTAGAACAGGATTACCGTACCACTCTGGTGAGGATCTTACTCTGATTGACCTATGAGGTTCAGTAGTAACTTGATCTGAAGTTTCATGATCATCATCATTAGCTTCCTCACTTACTGGTGTAGGAATCACTAGAACTAATTTCAGTGATGAACTATTTTCCAATAAGGGAGCAGGTACAATTACCTCATCAAGTTCTACTTTCCTCCCACTCACTTCTTTCAAAAGAAACTCCTTCTTTAGAAAGGATCCATTCTTAGCAACGAATATTTTGCCTTCGGATCTGCGATAGAAGGTGTACCCAACAGTCTCCTTTGGGTATCCTATGAAGACACATTTCTCCGATTTGGGTTCGAGCTTATCAGGTTGAAGCTTTTTCACATAAGCATCACAGACCCAAACTTTAAGAAACGACAACTTGGGTTTCTTGTCAAACCACAGTTCATAAGGTGTCGTCTCAACGGATTTTGATGGTGCCCTATTTTACGTGAATGCAGCTGTCTCTAAAGCATAACCCCAAAACGGTAGCAGTAAATCAGTGAGAGACATCATAGATCGCACCATATCTAATAAAGTGCGGTTACGATGTTCGGACACACCATTACGCTGTGGTGTTCCAGGTGGCATGAGTTGCGAAACTATTCTGCATTGTTTCAAATGAAGACCAAACTCATAACTCAAATATTCACCTTCACGATCATATCGTAGAAACTTAATTTTCTTTTACGATGATTTTCCACTTCACTCTGAAATTCTTTAAACTTTTCAAATGTTTCAGACTTATGTTTCATTAAGTAGATATACCCATATCTGCGCAAATCATCTGTGAAGGTAAGAAAATAATGATACCCGCCGCGAGCATCAACACTCGTCGGACCGCATACATCAGTATGTATTATTTCCAACAAGTCTGTTGCTCTCTCCATTGTTTTGGAGAACTAAGTCTTAGTCGTCTTGCCCATGAGGCATGGTTCGCAAGCATCAAGTGATTCATAATCAAGTGATTCCAAAAGCTCATCAGCATGGAGTTTCTTCATGTGCTTTACACCAATATGACCTAAACAGCAGTGCCACAAATAAGTTGCACTATCATTATTAAATTTATATCTTTTGGCTTCAATACTATGAATATGTGTATCACTACTATCAACATTTAGTACAAACAGACCACTCATCAAGGGCATGACCATAAAAGATATTATTCATATTAATAGAACAACCATTATTCTCTGATTTAAATGAATAACCATCTCTCATCAAACAAGATCCAGATATAATGTTCATGCTCAATGCTGGCACCAAATAACAATTATTTAGGTCTAAAACTAATCCCGAAGGTAGATGTAGAGGTAGCGTGCCGATGGCGATCACATCGACTTTGGAACCATTTCCCACATGCATCGTCACCTCGTCCTTAGCCAATCTTCGCTTAATACGTAGCCCTTGTTTCGAGTTGCAAATATTAGCAACAGAACCAGTATCAAATACCTAGGTGCTACTGCGGGCATTAGTAAGGTACACATCAATAACATGTATCTCAAATAAACCTTTCACTTTGCCATCCTTCTTCTCCACCAAATACTTGGGGCAGTTCCGCTTCCAGTGACCAGTCCTTTGCAGTAGAAGCACTCAGTCTCAGGCTTAGGTCCAGACTTGGGCTTCTTCACTTGAGCAGCAACTTGCTTGTTGTTCTTCTTGAAGTTTCCCTTCTTCCGTTTACCCTTTTTCTTGAAACTGGTGGTCTTGTTGACCATCAACACTTGATGCTCCTTCTTGATTTTTACTCTGCAGCCTTTAGTATTGCGAAGAGCTCGGGAATCGTCTTATCCATCCCGTACATATTATAGTTCATCACGAAGCTCTTGTAGCTTGGTGGCAATGATTGAAGAACTCTGTCAATGACACTATCATCAGAAGATTAACTCCCAGTTGAGTCAAGTGGTTGTGGTACCCAGACATTTTGAGTATATGTTCACTGACAGAACTATTCTCCTCCATTTTGCAGCTGTAGAACTTATTGGAGACTTCATATCTCTCAATCCAGGCATTTGCTTGAAATATTACTTCAACTCCTGGAACATCTCATATGCTCCATGACGTTCAAAACGTCGTTGAAGTCACGGTTCTAAGCCATAAAGCATGGCACACTGAACTATCGGGTAGTCGTCAACTTTGCTCTGCCGGGTGTTCACAACGTCTGGCGTTGCTCCTGTAGCGGGTTTGTCACCTAGCAGTTCTTCCAGGACGTAATTCTTCTGTGCATCAATGAGGATAATCCTCAAGTTACGGACCTAGCCCGTGTAATTGCTACCATCATTTTCAACTTACCTTTCTCTAGGAACGCATTAAAATTCAACAGAACAACAGCACGGGCCATCTATCTACAACAACATAGACATGCAAAATACTATCAGGTACTAAGTTCATGATAAATTAAAGTTTACTTAATCAAATTACTTAAGGACTCCCACTTAGATAGACATCTCTCTAATCATCTAAGTGATCATGTGATCCATATCAACTAAACCATGTCTGATCATCATGTGAGATGGAGTAGTTTTCAATGGTGAACATCACTATGTTGATCATATCTACTATATGATTCACGCTCGACCTTTCGGTCTCAGTGTCCCGAGGCCATATCTGCATATGCTAGGCTCGTCAAGTTTAACCCGAGTATTCCGGGTGTGCAAAACTGGCTTGCACCTGTTGTATGTGAACGTAGAGCTTATCACATCCGATCATCACGTGGTGTCTCGGCACGACGAACTGTAGCAACGGTGCATACCCAGGGAGAACACTTATACCTTGAAATTTAGTGAGAGATCATCTTATAATGCTACCGTCGAACTAAGAAAAATAAGATGCATAAAGGATAAACATGACATGTAATCAATATAAGTGATATGATATGGCCATCATCATCTTGTGCCTTTGATCTCCATCACCAAAGCACTGTCATGATCACCATCGTTACCAGCTTGACACCTTGATCTCCATTGAAGCATCATTGTCGTCTCGCCAACTATTGCTTCTACGACTATCTCTACCGCTTACTGATAAAGTAAAGCAATTACATGGCGATTGCATTTCATACAATAAATCGACAACCATATGGCTCCTGCCAGTTGCCGATAACTATGTTACAAAACATGATCATATCATACAATAAAATTTAGCATCATGTCTTGACCATATCACATCACAACATGCCCTGCAAAACCAAATTAGACGTCCTCTACTTTGTTGTTGCAAGTTTTGCGTGGCTGCTACGGGCTGAGCAAGAACCATTCTTACCTATGCATCAAAAACCACAACGCGGTATAGTGATTGCTTTTTGATCTTCTGAAAGAACCCTGTTCATTGAATCTGATTCAACTAAAGTTGGAGAAACTAACACCCACCAGCCACCTGTGTGCGAAGCACGTCGGTAGAACCACTCTGAGCTGCTTCATCCAACAATACCGCTGAATCAAGAATCAACTAGTGACAGCAAGCAGTATGTATATACCCATGCCCACAACTCCTCGCTACCTCTTGAGAACTGCGTTGGTTTTCCCTTGAAGAGGAAAGGGCGATGCAGTAAAGCAGCGTAAGTACTTCCCTCAGTTTTTGAGAACCAAGGTATCAATCCGGTAGGAGACCACGCTCGAGTCCCACACACCTACACAAACAAATAAGAACCTCGCAACCAACGCGATAAAGGGGTTGTCAATCCCTTCACGGTCACTTACGAGAGTGAGATCTGATAGAGATGATAAGATAATATTTTTGGTATTTTTGTGGTAAAGAGTAAAAGTAAAGAAAGCAAAATAAACGGCAATTGAAATAGCTTGTTGACGGAAGATTAATATGATGGAAAATAGACCCTGGGGCCATAGGTTTCACTAGTGGCTTCTCTCAAGATAGCATAAGCATTATGATGGGTAAACGAATTACTGTCGAGCAATTGATAGAATTGAGCATAGTTATGAGAATATCTAGGTATGATCATGTATATAGGCATCACGTCTGTGACAAGTAGACCGACTCCTGCCTGCATCTACTACTATTACTCCACACATCGACCGCTATCCAGCATGCATCTAGAGTATTAAGTTCATAAGAACAGAGTAACGTTGTAAGCAAGATGACATGATGTAGAGGGATAAACTCATGCAATATGATATAAACCCCATATTTTTATCCTCGATGGCAACAATACAATACGTGTCGTTTCCCTTACTGTCACTGGGATCGAGCACCGCAAGATTGAACCCAAAGCTAAGCACTTTTCCCATTACAAGAAAGATCAATCTAGTAGGCCAAACCAAACTGTTAATTCAAAGTGACTTGCAAAGATAACCAATCATACATAAAAGAATTCAGAGGAGATTCAAATATTGTTCATAGATAATCTTGATCATAAACCCACAATTCATCAGATCTCGACAAACACACTACAAAAAGAAGAGTTACATCGAATAGATCTCCAAGAGAATCGAGGAGAACTTTGTATTGAGATCCAAAGAGAGAGAAGAAGCCATCTAGCTAATAACTATGGACCCGAAGGACTGAAGTAAACTACTCACACATCATCGGAGAGGCTATGGTGTTGATGTAGAAGCGCTCCGTGATCGATGCCCCCTCGGGCGGAGCGCCGGAAAAGGCCCCAAGATGGGATCTCACGGGTACAGAAGGTTGCAGCGGTGGAAATAGGGTTTTGGCTCCGTCTCTGATGGTTTGGGGGTACATAGGTATATATAGGAGGAAGAAGTAGGTCGGTGGAGCTACGAGGGGCCCACGAGGGTGGAGGGCGCGCCCAGGGGGTAGGCGCGCCCCCTGTCTCGTGGCCTCCTCGTTCATTTCTTGACGTCCACTCCAAGTCCTCTGGATCACGTTTGTTCCAAAAATCACGTTACCGAAGGTTTCATTCCGTTTGGACTCCGTTTGATATTCCTTTTCTGCGAAACACTGAAATAGGCAAAAAAAACAGCAATTTGGGATGGGCCTCTGGTTAATAGGTTAGTCCCAAAAATAATATAAAAGTGTATAATAAAGCCCATTAAACATCCAAAACAGAATATAATATAGCATGGAACAATAAAAAATTATAGATACGTTGGAGACGTATCAAGCATCCCCAAGCTTAATTCGTGCTCGTCCTCGAGTAGGTAAATGATAAAAACAGAATTTTTGATGTGGAATGCTACTTAGCATAATTTTCAATGTAATTCTCTTATTTGTGGTAGGAATATTCAGATCCTAAAGATTAAAGATAAAAGTTTAATATTGACATAAAATTAATAATACTTCAAGCATACTAATAAAGTTATCATGTCTTCTCAAAATAACATGGCCAAAGAAAGTTATCCCTGCAAAATCATATAGTCTGGCTATGATCTCTATCTTCACCACACAAAATATTTAAATCATGCACAACCCCGATGACAAGCCAAGCAATTGTTTCATACTTTTGGTGTTCTCAAACTTTTTCAATCTTCACGCAATACATGAGTATGAGCCATGGATATAGCACTATAGGTGGAATAGAATGGTGGTTGTGGAGAAGACAAAAAAGGAGAATATATTCTCACATCAACTAGGCATATCAATGGGCTATGGAGATGCCCATTAATAGATATTAATGTGAGTGAGTAGGGATTGCCATGCAACGGATGCACTAGAGCTATAAGTGTATGAAAGCTCAATAATGAAAACTAAGTGGGTGTGCATCCAACTTGCTTGCTCACGAAGACCTAGGGCAATTTGAGGAAGCCCATCATTGGAATATACAAGCCAAGTTCTATAATGAAAATTCCCACTAGTATATGAATGTGACAAATCAAGAGACTCTCTATCATAAAGATCATGGTGCTACTTCGAAGCACAAGTATGGAAAAAGGAAAGTAGCATTGTCCCTTCTCTCTTTTCTCTCATTTTATTAGTTGGGCCTTTTCTCTTTTTTATGGCCCTTTTTTCGTCCGGAGTCTCATCTCGACTTGTGAGGGAATCATAGTCTCCATCATCCTTTCCTCACTTGGGACAATGCTCTCATAATGATGATCATCACACTTTTATTTACTTACAACTCAAGTATTACAACTCAATACTTAGAACAAAATATGACTCTATATGAATGCCTCCGGCAGTGTACCGAGATATGCAATGAATCAAGAGTGACATGTATGAAGATAATGAACAGTGGCTTTTCCACAAATACGATGTCAACTACATGATCATGCAAAGCAATATGACAATGATGTAGCATTTCATAGTAAACGGAATGGTGGTAACTTGCATGGCAATATATCTTGGAATGGCTATGGAAATGCCATGATAGGTAGGTATGGTGGCTGTTTTGAGGAAGGTATATGGTGGGTGTATGATACCGGCGAAAAGTGCGCGGTATTAGAGAGGCTAGCAATGGTGGAAGGATGAGAGTGCCTATAATCCATGGACTCAACATTAGTCAAAGGAACTCATATACTTGTTGCAAAAATCTATTAGTTATCAAAACAAAGTATTATGCGCATGCTCCTAGGGGGGTAGATTGGTAGGAAAAGACCATCGCTCGTCCCCGACCGCCACTCATAAGGAAGACAATCAATAAATAAATCATGCTCCGACTTCATCACATAACCGTTCACCATACGTGCATGCTATGGGAATCACAAACTTTAACACAAGTATTTCTCAAATTCATAACCACTCAACTAGCATGAATCTAATATCATCATCTTCATATCTCAAAACAATTATCAAGCATGAAACTTCTCTTAGTATTCAACGCACTTATAAGAAAGTTTTTACTAATCTTGGATGCCTATCATATTAGGACTAATTTCACAATTAAAGAAAATCACCATGATGTTTTGTAGGACTCTCAAAATAATATAAGTGAAGCATGAGAGAACAATAGTTTCTATAAAACAAACCACCGTCGTGCTCTAAAAAGATATAAGTGAAGTACTAGAGCAAAAACTATATAGCTTAAAAGATATAAGTGAAGCACATAGAGTATTCTAATAAATTCGGAATCATGTGTGTCTCTCTCAAAAGGTGTGTACAGCGAGGATGATTGTGGTAAACTAAAAGCAAAGAATCAAATCATACAAGACGCTCCAAGCAAAACACATATCATGTGGTGAATATAAATATAGCTCCAAGTAAAGTTACCGATGGACGAAGACGAAAGAGGGGATGTCTTCCGGGGCATCCCCAAGATTTGGCCTTTTGGTGTCCTTGGATTTACCTTGGGGTGCCTTGGTCATCCCCAAGCTTTGTCTCTTGCCACTCCTTTTTCCATAATCCATCAAATCCTTTCCCAAAACTTGAAAACTTCACAACACAAAACTTAATAGAAAATCTCGTGAGCTTCGTTAGCGAAAGAAAACAAAACACCACTTCAAGGTACTGTAATGAACTCATTCTTTCTTTATATTGGTGTTAAACCTACTTTATTCCAACTTCTCTATGGTTTATAAACTCTATTACTAGCCATAGATTCAACAAAATAAGCAAACAACACACGAAAAACAGAATCTGTCAAAAACAGAACAGTCTGAAGTAATCTGTAGCTAATGCAAACTTCTGGAACCCCAAAAATTCTAAAATAAATTTCTGGACGTGAGGAATTAATCATCTGCAAAAAGAATTAACTAAATAGCACTTTCCAACAAAAAATGGCAGCAATTCTCGTGAGCGCTAAAGTTTCTGTTTTTTACAGCAAGATCAAAAAGACTTTCCCCAAGTCTTCCGAATGGTTCTACTTGGCACAAACACTAATTAAACATAAAAAACACAACCAAAACAGAGGCTAGCTAAATTATTTATTACTAAACAGGAACAAAAAGCAAGGAATAAAAATAAAATTGGGTTGCCTCCCAACAAGCGCTATCGTTTAACGCCCCTAGCTAGGCATAAAAAACAAGGATAGATCTAGGTATTGCCATCTTTGGTAGGCAATCCATAGGCGGCTCTCATAATAGATTCATATGGTAATTTAATTTTATTTGTAGGGAAGTGTTCCATGCCTTTCCTTAATGGAAATTGGAATCTAATATTCCCTTCCTTCATATCAATAATTGCACCAATCATTCTAAGGAAAGGTCTACCAAGAATAATAGGACATGAAGGATTGCAATCTATATCAAGAACAATGAAATCTACGGGCACATAGTTCCTATTTGCAACAATAAGAACATCATTAATTCTTCCCATAGGTTTATTAAAAGTGGAATCCGCAAGATGCAAGTTTAGAGAACAATCATCAAATTCACGGAAACCTAGCAAATCACACAAAGTTTTTGGAATCATGGAAACACTAGCACCCAAATCACACAAAGCATAGCATTCATGATCTTTAATTTTAATTTTAATTATAGGTTCCCATTCATCATAAAGTTTTCTAGGGATAGAAACTTCCAACTCAAGTTTTTCTTCATAAGATTGCATCAAAGCATCAACGATATGTTTAGTAAAAGCTTTATTTTGAATATAAGCATGAGGAGAATTTAGCACGGATTGCAACAAGGAAATACAATCTGTAAAAGAGAAATTATCATAATTAAATTCCTTGAGATCCAAGATAGTGGGTTCATTGATATCTAAAGTTTTGACCTCTTCAATCCCACTTTTACCAAATTTTGCATCAAGATCTAAAACCCCGAATTTTTGGGACGCCTTCTAACTAAAGTTAACTCATCTCCAGTCCCATCATTATCAAGATTCATATTGCAAAACAAAAATTTAATAGGGGACACATCAATAACTTTTAGATCTTCATCATTATTCTCATAAAAAAAATCCTTTTTAGCGGCCATCTTATTAACTAAGGTGGCCTACTTATCCAAGATTTCTGCTATTGATTTTTCCAGATGAGCAATCTGAGATTTCAAACCATAAAATTCCTTAGACATATCATCGAGATCTTTATTCATGTACCCCATAAAGCTTTTTTGTTCCTTAAGCTCGTTTCTAAAGAAATTATTATGTTGAAATTGTAAAGTCATAAAACTTCTAATGTTGCTTTCAATCTCTTCTAACCTTTTAAGGTGAAGATCACCAAATCTAGGTAGAGCCATCGTGACAAGCAAGCAATCCAACACAGAAGCAAACAAGAGGCAAGCGAAAAAGAGGCGAAGGGAAAAAGAGGGCGAATAAAACGGCAAGGGTGAAGTGGGGGAGAGGAAAACGAGAGGCAAATGGCAAATAATGTAATGCGAGGGATAAGAGTTTGTGATGGGTACTTGGTATGTCTTGAATTGTGCGTAGACTCCCCGGAAACGGCGCCAGAAATCATTCTTACTACCTCTTGAGCACTGCGTTGGTTTTCCCTTGAAGAGGAAAGGGTGATGCAGTAAAGCAGCATAAGTATTTCCCTCAGTTTTTGAGAACCAAGGTATCAATCCAGTAGGAGACCACGCTCGAGTCCCACGCACCTACACAAACAAATAAGAACCTCGCAACCAACGCGATAAAGGGGTTGTCAATCCCTTCACGGTCACTTACGAGTGAGATCTGATAGAGATGATAAGATAATATTTTTGGTATCTTTGTGGTAAAGAGTAAAAGCAAAGAAAGCAAAATAAACGACAATTGAAATAGCTTGTTGACGGAAGATTAATATGATGGAAAATAGACCCGGGGGCCATAGGTTTCACTAGTGGCTTATCTCAAGATAGCATAAGTATTATGGTGGGTAAACGAATTACTGTCGAGCAATTGATAGAATTGAGCATAGTTATGAGAATATCTAGGTATGATCATGTATATAGGCATCACGTCCGTGAAAAGTAGACCGACTCCTGCGTGGATCTACTACTATTACTCCACACATCGACCGCTATCCAACATGCATCTAGAGTATTAAGTTCAAAAGAACAGAGTAACGTTGTAAGCAAGATGACATGATGTAGAGGGATAAACTCATGCAATATGATATAAACCCCATCTTTTTAGCCTCGATGGCAACAATACAATACGTGTTGTTTCCCTTACTGTCACTGGGATCGAGCACCGCAAGATTGAACCCAAAGCTAATCACTTCTCCCATTGAAAGAAAGATCAATCTAGTAGGCCAAACCAAACTAATAATTCGAAGAGACTTGCAAACATAACCAATCATACATAAAAGAATTCAGAGGAGATTCAAATATTGTTCATAGATAATCTTGATCATAAACCCACAATTCATCGGATCTCGACAAACACACCGCAAAAATAAGAGTTACA
Organism: Triticum urartu; assembly: GCF_003073215.2. Classification (NCBI taxonomy): domain Eukaryota; kingdom Viridiplantae; phylum Streptophyta; class Magnoliopsida; order Poales; family Poaceae; genus Triticum; species Triticum urartu. The sequence goes on along the minus strand of NC_053024.1, from coordinate 635,279,512 downwards.
TCGAATGGATCTCCAAGAGAATCGAGGAGAACTTTGTATTAAGATCCAAAGAGAGAGAAAAAACCATCTAGCTAATAACTATGGACCTGAAGGTCTAAAGTAAACTACTCACACATCATCGGAGAGGCTATGGTGTTGATGTAGAAGCCCTCCATGATCGATGCCCCCTCCGACGGAGCGCCGGAAAAGGCCCCAAGATGGGATCTCACGGGTACAGATGGTTGCGACAGTGGAAATAGGGTTTTGGCTCCATCTCTGATGGTTTGGGGGTACGCAGGTATATATAGGAGGAAGAAGTAGGTCGGTGGAGCTACAAGGGGCCCACGAGGATGGAGGGCTTGCCCAGGGGGGTAAGCGCGCCCCCTGCCTCGTGTCCTCCTCGTTCGTTTATTAACGTCCATTCCAAGTCCTCTGGATCATGTTTGTTCCAAAAATCACATTCCCGAAGGTTTCATTCCGTTTGGACCCCGTTTGATATTCTTTTTCTGCGAAACACTGAAATAGGCAAAAAAACAGCAATGGGCTGGGCCTCCGGTTAATAGGTTAGTCCCAAAAATAATATAAAAGTGTATAATAAAGCCCATTAAACATCCAAAGTAGAATATAATATAGCTTGGAACAATCAAAAATTATAGATACGTTGGAGATGTATCACTCCTTTGTGTCCTACTCGTGCATATAACATATACGTATAGACCTGGCTCGGATGCCACTGTTGGGAACGCAGTAATTTCAAAAAAAATCCTATGCACACGCAATATCTATCATGGTGATGCATAACAACGAGAAGGGAAGAGTGTTGTCCACGTACCCTCGTAGAGCGTAAGCGGAAGCGTTATGAAAACGCGGTTGATGTAGTCGAACGTCTTCACGATATGACCGATCCTAGCACCGAAAGTACGGCACCTTCGTGATCTGCACACGTTCAGCTCGAAGACGTCCCACGAACTCTAGATCCAGCTGAGTGTCGAGGGAGAGTTTCGTCGGCACGACGGCATGATGATGGTGATGATGAAGCTACCGGAACAGGGCTTCGCCTAAGCACTACAACTATATGACCGAGGTGGATTATGGTGGAGGGGGGCACCGCACATGGCTAAGACAATTGTCAACTTGTATGTCTATGGGGTGCCCCCCTCCCCCGTATATAAAGGAGTGGAGGAGGGGGAGGAGCCGGCCCTCTATAGCACCACCAAGGGAGTCCTACTCCCACCGGGAGTAGGATTCCTCCCTTCCCTAGTTGGATTAGGAGAGGAAGGAAGGGGGAGAGAGGGGGAAAGGAAAGGCCCCCCCCCCACCCAATTCGGATTGGGCTTGGGGGCGCCCCCTCCTAGGCTCCCTTCTCCTCTCCCCCACTATGGCCCAATAAGGCCATATACTTCCCGGGGGGTCCGGTAACCTCCCGGTACTCCGGTATATTCCCGAACTCACCCGGAACCATTCCGATGTCCAAACATAGGCTTACAATATATCGATCTTTATGTCTCGGCCATTTGGGGACTCCTAGTCATACCCCTGATCGCATCTGGGACTCCGAACGACCTTCGGTACATCAAAACACATAAACTCTTAATACCGATCGTCACCGAATGTTAAGCGTGCGGACCCTACGGGTTCGGGAACTATGTAGACATGACCTAGACTCATCTCCGGTCAATAACCAATAGCTAAACCTGGATGCTCATATTGGTTCCTACATATTCTACGAAGATCTTTATTGGTCAAACCGCATATCAACATACGTTGTTCCCTTTGTCATCGGTATGTTACTTGACCGAGATTCGATCGTCGGTATCTCAATACCTAGTTCAATCTCGTTACCGGCAAGTCTCTTTACTCGTTCCGTAATGCAACATCCCGTAACTAACCCATTAGTCCCTTCACAAAAGTTGCTTGTATAGACGAGGAGGGGTTGTGGGCACTCCAAACTACTGCTCAAACAAGTGCGTGTGGTCATATGGAACGTTGTCTTTCACTCTGGTGCACCTGTTGACAATGCTCGCTTCAGGAAACTCTAATTGGCTTGATTTGTAGCAATCTCCTTTGGTTTCCTTCCAAATATGATATTTCTTGCCATCCAAAGGACAAAGTAAATTTTCCTCTCTTTTGTTGGATTAGCATTAGAAATATCTGAACAATAACAAAAATCCAATGAAACCAAATTGAAATCACTATGAAAAACATTGTAAATTCTCGAGCCATCAGATGTTCTTGGACCCTCTTTGCAACTGGGATGTTAAGTGGAATTGGGGGTTGACGGCTCTAGCCTTTTTGTACCATCAGGTAGTATATGATCCATTTTCATTCTATGAATTTGATGTTTGTGTGTGATAATTTAGCATGTGTATGAATGTGCAGTTGGACGGAGCATGCAGGAGGAGTAAGCCGAAATCTTGTCTTCGTGGTTTTGTGTGGGCCCTACAGGTTTGGATGTGGGAGTGTATCCATGTTGGTCGTTCAGTCACCATTGCTCCACACGAACCTTGGCGGTGTCTTTTCAACGGGGATGAGGAGCGATACCCCACTATCGCGTACACATGGGCTAATGTCGAAGTGTCCAGCGTGACCGGCATGCGAAAGTAAAAGGTGAACATCAGCGAGCTTGATATGTTGATTTACATTCAGGTAATTTTTCATGAAGATTTGCCCTCATTGCTGAAAAATAGTTTGTGTGTGAATGACATGGTGTGATGTTTGTCAACTGAGGTCGTACACGGTAATGAGGTGGTAGCCTTTAAGCAACATGTGCCGCCCCAGCATTTTTGGCGTGTGTGGTGCCTCATGATATGCTTTTATGCAGTCGAGTGGCATCTCCCACACCAGGTCTCAAAGCAATTTGGGGTACAACAACAAACCCGCCGAACTACATGGAGACAAGTGTGAAGCTTCATAGGTGAGAGAACTTTTTTAGCACACGTGAATTCATGCTAAATGCTGAAAAATGTAACTAATTTATTCTTCTCATGATTAGTAGGATGAGTCGGTAAAACAACAAAAATGTCACCAATTAGGAGGAACACCACATTATGTGGGGGGACATGTGGAATGCGCATAGAGGACCTCGAGTTGAGACTGATCACACACCCGACCACGACGAGCGGGCATATATGAGGCATTTGGAGTGGCTTCGCCAAGAGTGTCGACTTATCCACAAGGGTGCTTGGACTTGTGCCGATTGCTTGGATGTAATGCCAAGTGATGCTTCTGATGGTGCATTCAACAATTCTGTTAGGGAGACCATTGGTGCATACCTCGAATATGGCCCTATGCATGACCGAGTGGTATGTCTCGCTTTAGAAATATGAACATGTGTCTATAGAATGAGTGGTATGTGACGTATGTTTTTTGCAGGCATGGACTTATGGAGATGTATTAATGAGGGTAATGTAGCGCTCTTTCATGCCCCGGGTCCGGAAGTTGACGGACTTGTTAGGCCTACTCTCCAAGTTTGAGGTCTTGTTAGTAATGTAATTTCTTTTCCTCATAGATGTCGTTGCATATTAACATGTCACTCTCGTTGCTTGTGCAGAATATCGTGAATCGTTGCCGCACACTAGCCGCTTTACTTTCTTGCCACGATGGTCCATCCACGGATGTCCGAGCACGCGCTCCGTTAAGGGTGGATATTCCTTCGAGCCGAGCACGTCCTTCTTCGAGCCGAGCACGGAATGTAGATCCAAAGGAAGAGGAAGAGGAAGAGGAGACAGACCTGGAAGAGAGAAACGGTCCAGACTTTATGGAGTTTGGGGCTTCGCAGATGGAAGATGCTCCACAACCATTTCAACCCTTTCAACCGTCGCAAGTACAACGCCGAGCTAGCACAAGCTGGGGTCTTTAAATCCTCTCTCAGAGGGCATGCGAGTAAACAAAAACCACTCCCGCACACTTGGCAAGTCCTCCTTGTCGGCGCATAGGGGCCTCGTCAATCGTCATGGAACCGGATTTCATCATGACCATTGTGTGCCGAATGGACGCCACGCCCACGTTGACATCACCGATAGGCCGTGGCGCCTGCACCGCACCGGCCGACAACACTCTTGCTCTCTCTAGCCCGCCCTGGCTCGTTCTCCTCGTCGAGGTTCACAAAGGAGGCGGCACTTTGGCGGCATGGCATGCTTGGAATCTATATGGGTATGGGTATGGGTATGGGCGGCTGCGCAGTGTCGCTATGGTACATCGACGTTGCCGCATGGGGCTTATAGCTAGCCACTCACTGGTGGCGGGAAACCGATTAGGGAAGAGGCGGAAAGCGGTGGCGTGGTTTGAGGGACACGCGTATAACGCCATTAATTTTTGCACTGGGGCGTCCGTGGGTTGGTAGGAGCTGGCGCAAACCATTAATGGTTGGACCGGGCCGGTTTGTGGGTACGAGCAACTACCACACGTATTGTTTCATCAACCTTGCGTGCACATTATTAGTACCGCACACCATTCTTTTAATTACGTTGTGTGTCCTATAGAGAAAACAATTCCCAGCACACAATAATATGTGGCGTCAGGTGTTATCGCATGCATGTTTACATAAGAAACCGTATGTGTAACTTTTAAATCGTCACACACGAGTATTCGCATCATGCATCGTGTGTGATGCTTCTAGCCATCGCAAACAATTTATTTCCATAAAGCGTTTGCCAATGAACACACACGCTTTGAACATTGCAGCCGTGCGCGTTACGACTACACATCGCACACGTAATTTTTCGTCTAACTGTGTGCCCTCTATCACATATGGTCTGCATACCATCATCGTGCCCGATGGATGGGCCGTCGCACACATTTCTTTTCTGGCACACGAGTATGTTTTGTCCGTTTGTGATTTATCCCCGCACGCCCAAGCCCTCAAACACACGGCAGGGGCAATAGCCTAGCCACCTTTGAGTCCGCATATATACATGAGACATTATAAATGGAAAGATCACTTGAATATTATTACTCCGCCATTCAAGAAACCAGTCGTGGAGCAAAGATACTAGGATTCGGTTGTGTCTACATCCGGCAAATTGCATGCTTCAAACGTAGCCCAGAGTAATCCAATCATGAAAGCCCAAAGCATGCACAAACCAAGTATTTTTGTTGCGAGTGGCCCTTCCCCCATGATGATAATAGTTGTAAATATAATCCCTGCAACGATCATGAAGCACTGCAAAGAACAAATGCATGGAGAAAGCTATCAGTTTGCAACTTTCTCGTTGATGTATATGATTCGGTCAGGTAAATTTTGACTTATGCAAGACCGCAAGAACATATAATTAAGGCACAAAATAGTTTGTCTCCAAAGAGTACATGTTAAAACATCTCTGATCGAATCCTTAGAGCATCTACGACCGGACCTCTTAAACTATCCCTCATACGCCCGCGAGCGCCCGATCAATGTTCGGACAGGAGAGAGAAGGAAAAACGTAACCCAACCAGACACCTCATATCATCCCTATACGCCCGGGCTGTTCGTGAACCCTCATATCCATCTCAAATATGGAAAGGATATGAGGGCTTGCGAACGCGCCCGGGCAGTCCACCACGTAAGACACGGCCCCATTACGGACCACTTTTTCTTTTTCTTTCTTTATTCTTTTATTTCTTTCTTTTTGTCTCCATCAATCACGTACAAGGGATCGAACATATGAGAAAAAAATGAAAAATGTGACTGTGAGAACAAATAAATGAGGACTCAAAACGCACACACCTGGTCACTGACCAGGCGCGTCCACGGACGTTTAAGAGGTCATGTTTGCTATGTCTGGTTGTAAATGCCCTTAGTTCTCATGTTTTAGAACGCAAGTCTACGGTCTAAATAAAAGGCAGAGCATGCATCATCTTACCCTGATTAGAGGCAGCTCGTAAGGGCTAGGTTTGCGCCGGGGGCGAGGTTCGAGGAGCGGGACGCCGATCGCCACCCAGGCCTCGCCCTCTCCTCGCATCTGCAACGGCTCGGTGAGCGGGACGCCGACCGCCACGCTGGCTTCACGCGCTCGCCGCGCCGCGCACATGAGGGCGACGTTCATAGCTGAGCTTCTGGCCGGCGGTATGCCTGGCCGACTTGATCTGTCGGTTGCGATTCGCAGAGGTTGTTGCAAAAAATAAAAGTTTTATTTTTGAGAGATGAGATGAAACCGGGATAAGGGAAGTCGCAAGCTAGTAGTTTTATATAACGCGGTACGCAGTACGGGTCCGGCTGGCCGGGGTGCTGTAAGACCGCATGCACACCATGGCAACATGACCTCATTGACCTGGACCCGATCGTCATCAATCAAGTTTAAAAATGTTAGGATCCTATATAAAAAAAGTTTAACACGTTACAAAGAGATGAAATCGGTACCACGCAGATTACATAGTCCTACCTTTTTTGCGGGGCTTTGGGCATCTTCAAGGGAGATCCGTAAAGCTCCGGCATATGTCCAGCCACATACATTGTTAACTTTTGCAATCTATTGAAGATCCATACCGTGCGCGAATAGGTTCGTCCGTTTTCTGACAAATTAAAGACAAAAGTAAAAGAGATATACCGGAGTCCGGACATTCATTTAACCAACCAAAAGCCTTCATGTGATCCTCCTCTCTTCTCTCTCTTCGCACATGCATGCTCACCCTCTTCTCTCTCCTCCTAATTGGACAACACAATACAATATCCCATCACATGCATGGTCACCATCTATTTTTTTTCTTCACCCAGCTGGATACTTTGTAATTAGCGTTGGATGGCTCACTCCTGTATCATGTCCGTGGACCACGTCCTGACACAAAAACAGACATATACTGAAGGAATTTGCGGGTTGGCGTTGGCGATGCAATTGTCGTTTATACATGTACTAGTTAACCGCTCGTGTGTTGCTACGGGAGAACAAGCAGATACATAGAGAAACTAATAATGTTATGCTACCCTTCGTCATGTCACCTCCCTCTTTCTCGTCCCCCACATGATATGGATTTACAGTTAAAATCCACTATATATCCCGTTGTGTTCGGTGTGCAACCAGCAACTTCTAAGTGTATCACAACAACATTGGTATCTTTTTCTAACACTCCCTCTGTCGTGGAATTTTTACGTCAGATGTCCTAGAGCAAGGACTTAGTCGCAGGGCCATCGCACTAGGAAGCTTAAAGGGGTTAATCGGGACAAAGGACACGAGAAGGTTTTATACTAGTTTGGCCCCTTACGATGAAGGTAAAAGCCTACGTCTAGTTGGGATTGGTATTGCTGGGGTTTTGATCGCCAAGAGGCTCAACTCGCCGGCTTGGTTATCGACTTCTTCTTTCTTGCCCTAAGCTGCCACTGGGTCGTCCCCTTATATACATGGGTTGACGCCTGGTGGCCTACAGAGTCCCGGCCAGCTCATAATCGTGTCTGGCTCGGTGACTTCCTTTATATGCCTTTCTTTACAAGTCTTTCCTTAGATATGGCGGTTCACAATATCAGGCCTTAAACCGCCTTCAGGCCTTTGGGCCTTCTATAAGATTTAATAAACTATAATCTTGAATGTTTACTGGGCTTCTTGTGTAACCCGCCATTGGGGCTGACCCGGCCCCTCCTGGGTGGGTCATAACTGATAGTAATATCCCCAACATTAGGCCCCAGGTTGACTTTGAACTTCGTTCTTTGTCAATCTTCAATACTTAGACAAAAATCCATCTTCTTATTTTCGATGAAATTTTCTTGTAACCCGCCATGACGTCATCTCTTGAAAACGTAAAAAACTTTCATGACGTCATCTTCCAACGGATCTTTTATCTTTAATGTTTCCCGAGAATCAAGACGCCTATATAGCTGGATAACTATTATTCAGTTCTCCCTTGATTTCCGCGCCCGTCTGTTCACATCTTTTCCTCATAAATAGGCACACCTCGGCCTTCTCATTCTCCTCTCTCGCTCCGTCTTCTTCCTCTCGCAAACCCCCCGCTGCTTGAGTTCTACCGCCGCCGCGCCTCATCTCCGTCTCCGTCGACCTTGGCTGCTGCATCAACCTGAACCGATCCAGAGAAACCGCGGCGACCTCCGCAGTAGATCTGCAACCGTAAGTTTTCTTTCCTTTGTTTCTCAGATCTGCATTAGGGTTTCCAAGCTCCTGCGTGTTCTTCATAGTTCATCGTAGTTCTTCCACCGCCAGCCTTTTCTGATCCAGAAAGTCATATATATGCTCGCGCGGTAGTGTTTTTGTACCTCTTCTTGATCCACAGATCCCTTTCTCTGATTAAAAGGCTACTTCAGAACTTACCGACTCCTCTGTACTGAACTTTTTAGGTCTAGAATTGTTTTCATTTTGAATAACCATTTGATCTGGAATAATACCAAGCAATGTAGGAAACTTGTTTGTCTCGATACTTAGATGAATTTGCCTTCTTAAAATATCTGTAGTCATGGCGGCTTATCATGCCGGCTTAATTTTCCTTGTATGTCATTAGCCCTTAACTAAGCCGCCATTACTTGTTTGCATCTTCATCACTTAACTGTCAATCTCACCATTAAACTAAACCAGCATGTTGCTTTCCTTTTCAGTTCCTTGCACATCATGCCATCCAAAACACCAACCATCTGTAACTGGGTTCCCTCAACCATAACTGAGGAACGTTTAAAAGAGTTCTTCACCATAGGATTTCTGCCAGCGAAAACCGTCATGTCTCACCGTGCCCCTGACCCATAAGAAGAACGGCCCAATCCGAGAGACGGTGAGGTGATCGTTTTTACTGACCACATGAACCGTGGCTTCTCACCGCCCAGCTCAAAGTTCTTCAGAGAGGTCCTCCACTTTTTCAAGCTCCACCCTCAAGATATCGGGCCCAACTCCATATCTAACATCTGTAACTTCCAAGTGCTCTGTGAGGTATATCTTCAAAAAGAGCCGACCGTGGAGTTGTTTAGAGAATACTTTTATCTAAACCGGCAGAACGAGTGCACCAACGGCCTTAGCCTAGAGCTTGGAGGCATATCAATCCAGCACCGGCAGGGTGCTGTTTTCCCCCTTATTGTCTTACCAAGTCACCCGAAGGACTGGAACCAGACCTGGTTCTATTGCCGGGACACTTCACCAGCAAACGAGAAGCCACTGCCGGGTTATCGCCCCAGTCGTCTTGATTCCAAGTTCGCGCTTCCTGATAAGCTTACTGTCGCTGAACGCAAGAGGCTGATACCATCCATCAAAAGGATCAATGCTCTGTTGGTGAACGGGTTAACTGGAGTTGATTTGACCCACTGCTGGATCTCATGGCGGGTCATCCCTTTGAGCCACCGGTCAAAGCTGATGTATGAGTATGGTGGAGGCCCGGATGACTCTCTTCGTCACAGCCCCGTTCAATTGACAGAAGAAGATATTGTCGCAATGTCAACTCTTCTGGTGAACGGGAAATACGAAGATTGCAGTGTTGTCGGGTTAAACCCCTTATGCCAGCTTAACCCGGTGCCAGAAGTAAGGATGTCGTTATTTCTCTCCTTTGTATTCTCCCAGCCGTATTGTTTTAATACTTGCCTGACTCTTTATCTTGTTTTTACCTGTCTGCAGGCCAACTCTGACTTCTGGAAAGTTAAGTATGACCACGAGGCTGCCAAGAAAGCGAAAGTCGCCACCATAAACGCCAAGAAAACGACCCAGAGGTCGAAAAAGAAGAAAAAGAGCACTGCTGAAGATTTGATGAAGCTTGATGATACATGTGACTCGGAGGTAGCCCTTGATTCCCTTGGCCAATTTTTTAACAATCTTATTGACACTGATCATTACCAGGATGACACTGGGGCCAGTTAGGCTGTGAAAGCAGAGGTAACTATCATTTCCTTCGACTCAGAGCCCTTGCCAAGACAAAAAGTTCAATGAGTGATCCGTAAAGTAAGGTTTTCTAACCCTTTAGCTCACTTGGATCCCAACTTTCATTTGAAAAAACAGCAACATGAAAGCCGCCGTCAAGCTTGGACTGAAGATGAGCCGGCTGTCGTTCTTCAACAAACTCCTCAGAAGCGTCCGAATGAGGTTTACTTCTTTCTGTCTTTAACTCTTTTAAATGGACCCCCCTGTACTACTTTTAACTCTATTTTATCCTTTCAGGAGGTGTCTCGCTCTTCTGGCGACTCATCGCAAACGCAATTTCCGGCCTTCAAGACTGCCCCTGGGTAATGAAAAGTCCTCATGTTTTTAGGGTTGTTCAAATTGTATCTTTTATACTGACAATCTTGCAACATTTTTCTTAGTGGCCAAGCTAAATCCAAGAAAATGAAGGTAGCTAAACCGGTGGAAGACCCGCTAGCACTTGCATCTGACCCGGCCAGGCCATCTTCTCCAATAACCGACGCTCCAGTAGACCTGCCTGTTGATGTAGAAGCAAATCCTCCTGAGCCGTCGTTTGATGAAACCACTGCGAACCCTTCTGCTACTGGACCATCAAGCTCAGCCAACCCGCCATCACCGTCTGCACAAGATGTTCAGATCACCGGGAGCCGCTTTATTGAGCCAGGGAATCCAACCGTGCTGGCTCGGTGTACTGCGAAATATGAGGCATTGGAGAGGTAGAAAGTTCGCTTTGACGTTGCCAACTATGACCATCTAAATGCCAATGATATTTTATCCGGCTATCTCAACCATGTACACTCCAGTCGCGACTCTGAGATTGAAATGGTCAAACAGCTGCAGTTGAAATACGAGGTACGTTCTTCCGGCTTATCTATATTCCTTCAGCCCCCAAGTCTTCGGATTATGAGAGAACCGGAATGTTTTGTAGACTTTAAAATACAGGCCGAGACCTTTACCTTTGAAACTTTTCTTGAATTCAATAGAACAAAGCTTCACCTGTAGTCCCCAAGGGCCGGTTCATTTTGATCATAAATGAGCCGGTACTTTAAATTGTTTGGTACCGTATTCAAAGGACTTAATACTCCGGCTTAACCTTGAGAAACTTGTTGAACTCCATACATTAGCCCCCAAGTGCCAAGTACTATTACTTTGTAAGGTACTTGGGACTTAAAGTATGTCTTTAGAGTCATAAAAATTTGATTTGGCATACATTAGCCCCCAAGTGTCAAGTGGTTTTTTGTAAAGTACTTGAGACTTGAATCTTGATTTTTGAACTTGAAACCAAATCTTGACTCATCTGAATGTTTTGCAGAATGCCTTATCTGAATTGAACTCGCAATTGACTGATGCGAAGACCTGGCTAGCGAGTCAGGAGGCAGAAATCAAATCTGCTAACTCGAAACTGCAAATAAGTCTCTCTGCGACGGAAAATTTAAAGACCAGCTTCGCTGCCAAGAAGAAAACTTGGGAAGAGGAAAAAACGCTTCTGACCCAACGTGCTGAGAAGGCCGAAACAGCCCTTGAAGAGATTTCAACAGAGTTGAACGGGTAAAGGGCCGGGTGTCTCAAATGGTGGCTGCCATCTTTGATAAGCCGTCCGACCTTAACTTTATGTGCTTTTTGCTGATTCGGAGTATAAGCCACCAGCTGACTTTGTGTATAAAATATGTGTAGGCCCTCGAAGCAAAAATTTGAGCCAAGACCCTTTGATTAAACTGAAGGCAGTGTATACTTTGGTAGAACAATTGTATATTGGCGCACAGCGGGCTCTTGCCGCCATCTCTCCTGCCAATCAAGGACCCAACCGGCTCAGCGACGTCCTGAAGAAACTGTCAATCCTGCCTGCCAGGTTTCAAGAAGTGAAATGCTCCTGTGCGCGAGCCGGGGCTTTGACTGCCCTAAGCTGCTCCAAGGCTTGGGTGCCAGACCTAGACCCGGCAGACGTGGCCAGAGGCTATCCCACCGTGAAGGAAGACGGATCTCCCTTTGAGCAGGATGACTTCATGGCTTGCGTGCGCGGAGTCCGGCCTCAGGCAACTACCCTTGGAGATGATACCAATATTGACAAATAACAGCCGGGTTTTGATAGTGAGAATAAGAAGGCCACTCCCTCGTACAAGGTAACAGATTTGATTCCACCGGTAAGAGAAGACACATTTGCCCCGGAAGTTGACCCGGTCGGCCTGATCGACGACGAAGCTGAATTTGTCGCCGTGAATGGTTTTGATTGGTCAAAACCCAACTTCCAGCCAATAGAAGGTGGTGAACCGGTGAGGGAGGAACAATGATCATCTTCGTAGGTGTCGGTGTCAAAACCGGCGGATCTCGGGTAGGGGGTCCCGAACTGTGCGTCTAAGGCGGATGGTAACAGGAGGCAGGGAAAACGATGTTTTACCCAGGTTCGGGCCCTCTTGATGGAGGTAAAACCCTACGTCCTGCTTGATTTATTCTTGATGATATGAGTATTACAAGAGTTGATCTACCACGAGATCGGAGAGGCTAAACCCTAGAAGCTAGCCTATGGTATGATTGTCTGTTGTCCTACGGACTAAAACCCTCCGATTTATATAGACACCGGAAAGGGCTAGGGTTACACAAGTTTGGTTACAAAGGAGGAGATATACATATCCGTATTGCCTAGCTTGCCTTCCACGCCAAGTAGAGTCCCATCCGTACATGAGACGAAGTCTTCAATCTTGTATCTTCATAGTCCAACAGTCCGGCCAAAGGATATAGTCCGGCTATCCGGAGACCCCCTAATCCAGGACTCCCTCAGTAGCCCCTGAACCAGGCTTCAATGACGATGAGTCCGGCGCGCAGTGTTGTCTTCGGTATTGCAAGGTGGGTTCTTCTCCAATTTTCGAGTGTTCGTAAGCAGTGTCCGGCCTCATAAATGTTAAACCTCTTGGCTTCTGTACCCAATAAAGGATATCTCCCATGCGTCGAATGAATATGAGGCGCTAGGGCATTTTTACATTCGCCCCCCTAGCCAGATAAATAAATTGTCTATTAAAGGGATGGGGATTCTTAGATCCGATCCATACCATCCTCCTCCCAGCAAGAATCCATCAGAGCGCGTTTCGGAAAGATCCATTCCAGCATGGCCGACCTCCGCAGCTCCTCCTCCCGCCCCCGTAGCCCTAAGCCCGGTGATTGGGAGAGGTGTTTAGTCCCACACAGTCAATTGGTCGAACTGCAGACCAAGGGATTTCTCCCTCCGGCGTATATGGTGCCCGTCCGAGCCGGGCTCGCCACCTACAATGGCGGGGAGCAAGCGGAGAGCTTCCCCAGCCCCTCTATGGGGGAGCGGGTATGCCTTGTCCCCTATCTATTGAGGGGACTTGGGTTTCCAATTCATCTGTTCCTCCGCGGGCTCCTGGAGTTCTACAGCCTCCAATTACACAATTTCACCCCTGCCTCCATTCTACATATCACCGGCTATGTTGCTCTCTGCGAGTTGTTCCTGGGCTGCGAGGCTCATTTCGAGCTGTGGAAAAGGCTATTTTGCCTTGTCCCTCACACACAGAGGGGATCACTTTATCAAGTGGGCGGAGCCGAAATATGGTGCATCGCCGGTACCGGATACTTGTCTGGTACCCCGAAGAAGTCGTTCGAAGACTGGCCTTCGGAATGGTTTTATATGGAGGACGTTCCACTTCCGGACCCTGTTCGGCGGGGTCTTCCTGAGTTCAGCAATGCCCCTCTGAAGAAATGCCGAATTTGGCGCCCACGGAGCCCCCAGGTGGAAGACAATGGAGAAGTCCTCTACCTGATGAACCGGATTAAAGCGCTGGCTCAATCAGGACTGACAGTAGTCAAAGTTATGTCGATTTGCATAATGCGGGGAGTGCAACCACATCAATACCGTGGGCACCCCTTGTGGTGTTTTAACGGGGCAGATGATGCCACCCGCTGCGGGCATAAGGGTCTGGACAATGCTGCCGCTTTAGCAAAAATTATGTCCAAATTGTTCAAGGGAGAGGAAGAGGAGTTCCTCAGCATCAAGCCACGGGATGGATTCTCCATGTACAATCCTCCAAGCTTGGTAACTTATATCTCCTTACTCCCATTTTTCCTGCATTATTTGTCGTAAATATTCACCTTGCCACTTTGCGGCAGGAACTGCGAAAAGCCATAAAGGAGGTCAGCAGCCCGTCTCCACAACCAGAGGACCCTGACCGGGCCCTTGACTCCGGACTTGAAGAAGATCCGGTTATATTCGTGGAGCTGATAGACCGACAGTTCTATCAGTTAACCTGTGATGATACCATGGTGGCCATTACGGCCGACTATCCCGGACTGCTTCCTACATCGCATGTAAGAAAACCAAAAAAATCCCAACTCCAAAAACTAGGATCCCCTTTTAGACACTTCACCTACCATATGCATATGGCGTTTTTATAGGGAAGGCATTCGGGACGCCCTGTCGAACCCGCAACAACCCGCCAACAAGAGGCACCGAGGCCGGGCAGGCCAAAAAGGAAGGCAGTCAGGACGGAGACGCCGGCGCAAAGGTATAACAAGAACCCCTCTCCGTGGTTGCCGTCTTTCTCGAAATGTAATGATGCCCGTGTTTCTTTAACAGAAAAACGCTCACCGGAATATGTCCGGCGATGTTACTAATCACGCTTCCACCAGTTGGGCGCCAGGACCGGACATAGAGGCGGAAGCCGATATGGAGCGGGCGCCGGATAATCCCCCTACAGAGGATGCAGACAGATTATCCGCTACAAACTCAGAAGTGGAAAGCGCCATGAATCATAGGCGCCGCCGGGCCGTACTCCGTGACGCTTGTTTCTCACCAGAGGCATTCAATGCCTTCAATTCTGGAGAGGTGTATCTCCGTGCTGCTCAAGATGGTCTAGCCAGAGCCACGGATCAGTATGTAAAGGATGTACGGGTAAGTAAATCTGACGATTTATATGTATCAGTAGCCCCTGAGACTTGAAACAGTTAGCAAAACTGATTTAAGGATCATCTTTATTGTGCAGGTTCTTACAGAGAAGAATAATAGGCTATCACAGGAGCTAGAGGAATGCAAGACCCAACTGCGGGCCGCTGTTGCCGCATTGCAGGAACCGAAAAATTCACCCGTTGGTAACATTTACTTTAAGGAATGATGGTTACCATATAGTGTGCGGCGTGGCTGCAGATCTAACAATAGATGTTGCAGATGAATCCAGAGAAAATCCGGAGGACCAGCATGTCGTGCGACAGCTAGCGGCTGGCAAATGCGTGCTGACTGAGGTTAGGCGGGAGAAAAACAATCTCCAAGACACCAATATCAAGCTGAGCGTGGAACTGAAAGACGTTCGAGCCCAGCTTGCAGACTCCGAGAAGGAGAATAAGCGGCTTCGGCATGGCATTTTCAGTAAGTGCTTGAACGAATCCTTTTGAAGGAGTTCGGCGAAGAAGCCGACTGACAGCGTTATGTCTATAGGTATGCTGACGGGTCGTCCCGCGGAGGAAATGTCCGGGTCTGCGG
The DNA here is from genome assembly GCF_003073215.2 of Triticum urartu. Lineage (NCBI taxonomy): Eukaryota > Viridiplantae > Streptophyta > Magnoliopsida > Poales > Poaceae > Triticum > Triticum urartu. The sequence goes on along the minus strand of NC_053024.1, from coordinate 635,264,257 downwards.
GTGATCTTCTATCCGAGCTCTCACATCTGCACGAACAAGTTTGGCAGGTGATGCAAGGTGTTGCCCAGGCCTTGTGGCCATCCGTCTCCCTGCCAGAGGGCGTTGCAGAGCTTACGGAGAAACTCAAGGGAGCACGGCGGCGCTTCTGGTGATGGAAGATATCGGCCTGCCGACAAGGTGCCAGAGAAGCCTGGGCCATGGTGAAGATGCGGTATACCAAGGCTGACCCAAATCACATGGCCGAGGTCGGACCTGTGGGGCCCGACGGAAAAGAGATCCCCGTTAGCTTAGTTTATGGGCAAGTAGAATTAGCCGCAAAGTATTCCCAACAGGATTGTAGGCTAGACCGCCTGTTGGATGGTATAGAAGATGAATTTAGTCAGTTTGCATGACTATGTAATTAAAGTGACATATATAATGCCTTCTAGCCGGATTGTAGACCATTTATCTTGGCGGACCTTTTCGCTTCAACCTCGGGACCTGATAGTCCGGAGTGTATCCGAATACCCGCTCAGTTATATAAGAATCGGAGTATGCGTGGATACCAGGCGTAGGGGTCATTAGTGCTTGAACGGACAAGTGCCCAACTAGTTATGTTATATTACATGGGTAGTAAGAAACATCTTCCAGGGAGAATAGTTCTGTTAAGGGTTCCTTTCCCTGGGTATGCATGCCCTAAAGTGCATGTCCGGACTACGATAAAAACGCAGGAAAAAAACATCTGGGTGCAGATATGAAAAATAAAAAATCATCTTTTGTTCACCGACCGAATATTCCCTTAAGAACGCTAGCTTTCGGCTTCACCCAGTCTGAGGTACACATCCAGCTGACCCAGCAGTAACAATCGCAGAGGTGCTCCCCTTATGCCCTAGCCGAATTAACGGGAACGTAGGGCATAAATACAAGAGCCAGGCAACCCAGCTTGGCCAAAACTTAAGTCATATCGATGCATATAATGGCGAAAAAAGGTACATGCGGAAGCATAACACATGTGCGGGGCATGAGGCCCAGATAAATAATTAAGCTTCTGTAAAAGAAGCCCCCAGGTATGACGAGCGCGGCTAGCGCATCTATAGTGTGCAAGAGAGGCACAAGTTGGCCCGTGAAGGCCTAGAGAAAGAATAAAAGAAAGAAAGAAAGAAAGAAAGAAAAACAAGACAGATAATGTATATGTAAAAATTGATAGAGGAAGTGGACGAACGTAGAGTCCGGCGCTAGGCGTAGAATCTTCGGAGTCTGGCCGCGTTCCATGGGTTCGGCTCGAGTCGATTAGTCGATGCATCCCGCAGTCGGTACGCTCCACCGGTCAGAACTTGGTCAATAATGAAGGGACCTTCCCATTTGGGCTCGAGCTTGTTCTTTTTCTTATCCAGCAGGCGTAGAACTAGTTCGCCAACGTTATAAGTTTTGGCCCGTACTTCTCTGCTTTGGTATCTGCGAGCCTGTTGCTGATAAAATGCAGAACGGGCTTTTGCTACGTCGCGCTCCTCCTCCAGGGTGTCCAGACTGTCTTGCCGATCGAGCTTGGCTTCTCTTTCTTCGTACATGCGCACCCGAGGTGAGTCATGAATTATGTCGCAGGACAAGACTGCCTCTGCGCCGTACACCATAAAGAAGGGTGTATATCCGGTACTACGGTTCGACGTGGTCCGCAACCCCCAGAGTACGGAGTCGAGCTCCTCTACCCAGTGCGTGTTAGACTCCGTTAAGGAACGCACTAGTCTGGGTTTAATGGTGCTCATTATAAGACCGTTTGCTCGCTCAACTTGGCCGTTGGTCTGTGGATGATAGACTGAAGCATAATCGAGCTTGATGCCCATTTTGCTGCACCAGAGTTTTACCTCATCGGCAGTGAAGTTCGTGCCGTTGTCAGTGATGATGTTGTGGGGGACGCCATAACGGTGTACGACCCCGGATATGAAGTCTATCACCAGGCCGGATTCGGCTGTTTTAACAGGTTTGGCCTCTATCCATTTGGTGAATTTATCCACCATGACCAGTAAGTATTTTTTCTTGTGGGTTCCCCCTTTAAGGGGTCCAACCATGTCAAGCCCCCAGACCGCGAACGGCCATGTAATGGGGATTGTTTGGAGGGCGGTGGGTGGCATGTGGCTTTGATTTTCAAAGAGCTGGCAACCGGCGCAACGTTGGACCAAGTCCTGTGCATCTGCCCGGATCGTTGGCCAATAGAATCCTGTACAGAAGGCCTTACTTACAAGGGCCCGGGCTGCAGCGTGGTGACCGCCGAGTCCGGCGTGAATTTCTGCCAAAAGGTTCTGCCCTTCCTCTTCGGAGCTGCACCTTTGAAGGACTCCGATAGTGCTTTTTTTATACAATTCTCCCTCACGGACCCTGTAGGCCTTAGATCGCCGCACTATGCAACGTGCCTCATTTTGGTCCTCCGGAAGTTCCTGCCTAGTTAGGTAGGCCAGGAATGGTTCTGTCCACAGGGCTATGATGGCCATTATTACGTGGGCTGAAAGTGTTATTTCGGTGGCGGAGCCTCCGATTGTGTCAGAGTGTTCGGTATCGCGTATTTTGGCCGGGTCCGGACTATTGTTACCGGTGTCCCCTTCCCATACTACGGATGGCTTGAACAGCCTCTCCAGAAATATGTTGGGGGGACCGCATCACATTTTGCGCCGATGCGGGTGAGGATATCCGCCGCCTGATTGTTTTTCCCGAGCCACATGGTGAAATTCGAGCCCCTCGAACTGAGCTGACATTTTTAGGACGGTGTTTCGGTAGGCTGCCATTTTCGGATCCTTGGCGTCAAAGTCTCCATTTATTTGAGATATTGCGAGGTTTGAATCCTCACACACCTCCAGGCGTTGAATGCCCATGGAGACTGCCATCCGAAGACCATGCAACAAAGCTTCATATTTGGCTATGTTGTTGGAGTCTGTATACAATATTTGCAGTGCGTACTGAACGGTATCTCCGGTTGGGGACGTCAGGACGACGCCAGCCCCTAGACCAGCTAGCATTTTAGAACCGTCGAAGTACATGATCCAATTGGAGTATGCGCCGTACTCTTTAGGGAGTTCGGCGGCCTCCGTCCATTCGGCGACAAAGTCGGCCAATACTTGTGACTTAATGGCTCGTCGAGGTTTGTATGTTATGTCGAACGGGAGGAGCTCAATGGCCCATTTAGCAATCCGGCCCGTAGCGTCGCGGTTGTTTATAATATCATTAAGTGGCACTTCTGAGGCTACTGTAATCGAACACTCTTGAAAGTAATGTCGCAGCTTCCGGGATGCCATGAATACCGCATAGGCTATCTTTTAATAATGTGGGTATCGTGATTTGCATGGAGTGAGGACAGTGGATACATAGTATACCGGCTTTTGAAGAGGAAATTTATGTCTGTCAGCTTCTCGTTCGACGACGAGCACCGCGCTTACAACTTGATGAGTTGCCGCAATGTACAACAGCATTGGTTCGCTGATGTTTGGCGCAACCAGGATTGGGTTGGTTGCCAAAATGGCCTTTATTTCTTCCAATCCGGCTGTGGTAGCGTCCGTCCATTCGAAGTGTTCGGCGCGCCGAAGGAGGCGATAAAGGGGTAAAGCATTTTCTCCTAAGGGGGAGATAAAGCAGCTTAGAGCCGTCATGCATCTAGTTAACTTCTGGATTTGTTTGAGGTTTGTTTGGGTAGCCAACTGTGACAAAGTTCGGGTTTTGGCCGGATTAGCTTCAACTAGTATAAATGCCCGTGCGTTGCACCGGGCGAAATATTAAATATAACTTGCTCCACGTGCAATTATGAAACACATTTTAATCCAATTTTTGGAAACGTCAGAAATAAGGTTACACCGAATACTTCTTTTTGGACCATAAAATTCAGACATATACCCTAATAATGTTTGTCATGACCTATTTCAGCTCCACACTTTCATTTCATCCGATGAAAAAGTAGTAGTGTATGAAAGTCTTTCAATCAATTTTTTGTTGTTGTTCAGAAAAACATGAATATTTCTTTTTTAGGTGTTTTTTTAATTTCAATAATATTTTTTTAAATGGAATCATTTTGATGGTGATGAACATTTTGTTGGAATATTATATTTCATTTGTAATTTATTTTGCACTATTTTTTGGGCTTTGCCCATTGAACATCAGACATCTCATTTCCTCTTTCCCCACATCCCACATAAAGCAGAGCTTCAGAATTAGAGTACCACGTATATTTTCAAACTGAATAGACGGTATAGAGATGGTACCAATAAAATACTATAGATAAAGGTTTTCCCACATCCATGACAACAGAGCAGTCAGGTGACCATCTTAGAAAGTGCCTGACTAATGACATTTTTTCCACAAACAAAAGCACCAAATAGCACCATGTTTCGTCCAAAAGCTGAGGGGAGGGATACATCACACACGCTGGAGACATTTCAAATTAGATAAGACTGGGATTTAATGGCGTTGGAAGGAAATGAAAAATCAACATCTGCAAAATGTTTAGTTATGTAAGAGAAGAAACCATGATAAATAAAAACATGTGTTTTATTGTGGAAATTGAAGCTCGGATAATTTGTAGACAAACCTGTCCTGTAAGAAGAGGTGTGTCCACACCGAGCTTTGATGCATCAGGTCTTCGTGTACGCACATGCCATATCTGCAGCTCAATAACTTCTAAACATTAAGCTAGTAATTTAGTCCTCAAAATAGTTATACCAAATAACTTCCTTACTTGAAGCATAGTTAATTACTTCTTGATGCCCTGAAATTTTAGCTCTAGAAATGTATCCTGCATACATAACAACAACAGTTTATGAAACAAAGACAATCTGTCAGAGTCAAAAAACATTAGAATGTGAACACAGGTTAATAATGAGAATCTGACTTGTTATTTGAAATTCTAAAAGCTCACACTTCGAATATCTTAATCAAGTGGGTGCCCCTGCAGCAAGGTGCACAAAATCAGCTCTTGTGGCCTTTGTTCTATCTATATATGATAAAAATAATACTGAGTTGTACCTTCAGAAAACCAAAAAATTATGCAATGTTGTACTCTGTAGGTCAAGAGTAATATCCATGCCTGGTGATTATTTTCTGGGCATTATGTCCCATAATGTATACTTGAGTGTGGTTTTCAGATGACAAACAATACAACCACAGTTTCAGTATAGAGAGATGTGTCATAGTTCGGATGCATCAAATTTGCTTGGCACTAAAAATATTAGAGCTTGGGTAGAAATAATAGTATCACACCAGTGTGAAAGATCTTTCTGACTAACTGTTTTAGGAATAAAAGAGATACAGCGCAAATTCATTCAACAAACAACAACTTTTATGTTTGCCTACTTCTCAACAAAATTTCATAGCCACGGCTAAAAGTAAGACTAACAACCACACTAACCCAAAAAATCTGTTGGGAGATTAGATAAGTTATGCAAGAAGAAAAACAATACCAGGATTTATTTTACCTGGTTGAAGACTTGAAGGACGCAAGAAAAGACCCGATGCATTTTCTTCAAGCAATTCATCAAAATTTGGTGCGTGCTCCGTTTATCATGAAACCATAACTCGACATATAGTAAAGGTGCCCGTGCGTTGCAACGGGAGAATACACCCAAATTCTATGAACCATTGTTGGCTGGGTCGAGAAATTGTCTCGTGGGATAGTCAGCTTGAAATCGTGGGATAGTCAACACCAAATTTAGGAATAATTGAGCCTAACATCAAAGGTAGGTTTATGAATAAGTTCAGATATATCATCAAACATCCGAAAGAAATGTAGAAAATATGAATTGAAATAAATTTGTATCACTTTTTAGTTTTTTTTTACTAATGCTAGATATATTATTGTTCAGGTTGAGCCTAACTATAGGACCTATCTTTCGACGTTGTACAATGAGCTATCCTCCACAATTTATACTTACAAGGGGTTAACTTGATAAGATAACAACTGAACATATTTATATTTCTAAAATGCTGCCAGAGGGATGCATGTTCAGCAGAATATATATATATATATCGCCAATCTTATTTTCATCTAAGAAACAGGTACAATACAACATACAACAGCAAGAAACAGGTGCATTCAAACGGCCTCACATACCAAATTACTTTCCCTTTCAATACACACTCTTTGTGAGCTTGTCATAGTAAAAACAAAAGGGAAAATACATGAAACGAACGGGAAGCAAATAAAATAATTACATGATTTATAATTATATATAGTACAAACCAATTGAAGTCTATAGGTGCAGCTCTAAAACCCAAGTATTGAAACTTCAATGGGAAGAGCATACATAATATTAGAGACAAACCTAAAAAAATATGGATCCCATGGTTACCTTGGAGGAAAAAAAATCATATGAAGCTTTATATTCCAAAATCATCGATCTCTCCCTTCCGAAACACATCAAACAGAACCTGTATAACATAACTACTCCCTCCGTCCGGAAATACTTGTCATCAAAATGGACAAAAAGGAATGTATCTAGAATTAAAATACGTCTAATACATCTCCTTTTATCCATTTTGATGATAAGTATTTCCGGACGGATGGAGTACTACATACAACTATCTTATTTTTGCATTGGCGGATTCCTCAAAATCGTAGTACAGAGCTAGCAAGAAAAGATTATACACACTATGTAATAATCATGATTTTGAAAAATCTGAAAGTTAGTAAAACAAAAAATACAAATGTATTAGGAAATATCAGTAGTCAGTCATCATACCTTTGCTTGAGCATGATACATATTACAATTAGATATACCAGGCAAGTAATCTTAAATTCATCGCTTAGTTTATTCATAAGAAACAAACATTACTTCACCCGAATCATCTCCACCAGAAACATAAACAAAATCCATTGACTATCATGGGGTGCCCTAAAAAATACCTGTAACGCCTCCTCTTAACATCAAACTGAACTTGCTGCATGGTAGTTGATGGTAGATGTAGAGAAAGCAAGCTTGCTGCAGAGTGCTATTGATAGAGATGCAGGGTGCCATTGAAGGAGATGCAGACCAGTTGGTTCTGTTCCGCTCCATACAACGCAGTCTGGTGATCTATAGTAGAACATAGAAAACACATTTTTTCTTGAATCTGACATTGTACATCAAGCCAAATTAGTGGGGCATCTGTGATAAATCCAACAGGCTGGAGTACACACGCTCTCTGTCGCCATCGTCTTCCTCTCCGCATCAATCTTCGCCACCCTCTGGACACAGATTTCAACAACACGCTCGTAGGCGCAACACCAAACAGGTGATGCTCGTGGTTCGTGGCTAGTAAAAGCAGAGGTGCGCACCAGAGGCTGGCCGCGTGGTGCGAAGATGCGTGCAACGGTACAAGGATGGCTCAGCAGCAGGGCGGACAGGGCACAGGTGGCCGGCCCGCCGCTCGGTCCCCAGCCCGCATGGCCGCGCGGGACTCCCGCACCGACGGCAGCCCCAAGGGCCTCCAAGCCGAGGCTCGACCCGGCACGGGGGAGGGGCTGGCCCCGAGAAGAGGGGAGCCGGCGTATCCATCGGCCGGGAACTGGGCGGCGCCCTCCATCATCGCTGTGGGAGGGGCTGGCCCCAAGGAGCGGGGAGCCGGAGAATCCGTCAGCCAGGAGCTGGGGCGGCGCCCTCGATCATCGCCGTCGTTTGGGGATGGAGGTGGAGATGAGATCGACGAGGCAGGGTTGTGCGGGGCGGTCGGTTTTTTTTTTCTTTTCTCTCTTCGGTACCGGTTCGGGTCTGACTTATGAGGGGACTGCGGGTGCAATTTCTATAAAATAGGAAGGCCTATTTGTAAAAACGCCGCGACGGTGAACCCGGAAACTCAATTCGTGCTTTATCTATCTATATACTAGTAAAAATGCCCGTGCATTGCAACGGGGAAAAAAATTGTTTGACTCTATACTAATAACCATGGCTCAAAAACCCCACAGATCAATGTCCTGGTTTCAACATGGTGTCCCACGCATGTCATCTCTTATCCCCTTTCCACCATCACCGACAATAGTCATGGTGTGTGAGACAATGCCGGTGCTTCACTATAAATCAAAGCGAAGCTGCTAGAAATGAATAGCATGTGTTTATCCACATGTCTTCCTAACATTAAGTAACTATTTTGGCTAGCTAACAAAATCTCTTTGAGATTATTTAAAAAATATCCTTATGGTCTAGGATTCGTGCATGATTAAAAACCCTTAAGAAATTATATGAATGTTATTAATGTTTTTCCTAGGGAAAGAATCAAACATTAAATGAGCAGCCAATTGGATTTAACTATTATACACTTGAATTAGTGTCTTGTTACTCATATTATTATTATTTACTCTCAAAAATAGAATCAAATTGTAAAATTTTAATCCTCCCTACAATTTTACAATCTTTTTTTAATCGAACTACATGTGTTAATTCTTTCCTTTAACAAATAATGTGTTAATGCAAGGTTTAAATGTTTAGGAGTGACCAAGTTTTTACACTTGCCTTGTCCATAACATCTACTACTCATGTATATTCGTAAAAGATAACCTCGTATTTCATCTCATGAAAATTTATAAACTGAAGAAAATATTAAAGTGAAGCAATTACCATGCAATGGAGTTAAGGGACGTGCACTAGCTTCTCTTCTCAAGCTAGCTCTAGTCATGCTGAAACATAGGACATAAAGAAGGACATGTCTCCATTGATATTTATGCATGAGTACAATTAAAATATAGTATTGTAAGATATATAGTTCTACTGTTATTTGCTTACGTACTAATTATGCATTATGGCTTTAATATATCGATCATTAAATATACAATTGTTTAGTATCTCTCCTAGCATGGCAAATTCCAGTAGCAAAAGTTTCAATTTTTCCGAAGAAAATGAAGTCATGTTCGAAATTCAATATGCAATTTTAAGTACTATATAATGAGTCGGACAACTTAAAATCAAAATAATAGGCTTGGTCCTTCCTTAAGAATAAGACTGGTAGATGCTTTTGAGGGGAAATCCTCATATTTGTGAAATAGAGACAGTCAACAGATACCTACACAAATGATGCCATCATCTTGCATAAACTTGATCTGCTAAATTAATTAAGCAGAGATATCATGGGGGTCAAAGAATATGCAAGATGGCTATGCATTCAAGCTAATGATGCAGATCAGCATGTAGAGGCATATGTGCGTACTGCTTTTGTTTCACTATACGGATGTTCAAATGGCAAGACCGCTCCAGCTATGGCCTATCATAATTGAAGACACATGCATCAGTGACCATGCATCAGTGATAAAAGGCATTAGCGGTAGAAGAGTAGGATTAATAAGCTGCTGCCTTTCATCACTGAAATTGTTTTTTAATAGTATAAAAAACTTGCAGACTACAAACTCGTGGACATCTAGAACTGACCCGAGATATATTCAAATTTGGAAGGGTGTACGACAATGAAGTTTTTTGAATGTATAGCAGCTCTTGGCCGGATAAGAATGCAGGGCAGAGGTAGGCGAAGGGCTGCCAGGATTGGATGATGATATGACAGGCGTCAATAGGTCTCGAGCTCCATGCCCAGCTCTGGCCTAAAGCTTGCAGCCGCCGGGCGGCCAGTCCCTCTGCTGCTGGCCATCGATGCAGATGTTAGCGGACGGCCGAGCTGGCGCCCGTCATTATGCCGGTGCTCACGCCTCACGCTCCACGCCTCGACAAGCAGGCGCAGTTGCTCGAGGTCATCCGTGGACTACATGCCTTCGACCGCAACGACAACAACATCATCTCCGCTGCCAAGCCCGTGCGCTCCATGGCGAGGCTGGGCCAGCTGATCACGTTCGAGGAGCTAATGATGCCAGACGCGGACCTGGATCAGGGACGGATTGGCAGACTCCTTGGCGGCTCTCGAGCTTCTCCAGACGAGCGACGAGACCCGCAGGCTGCTGCTGGAGTTTTTGCACTTCTGATTTTTTTCGCGTTCGGGACGAGTGGAACGTACCCTAACAGAGGCGGGCGGTGCCATTACACCGAGACCTAGCCGGAGATAGTCCTTGTCGCCACCGTCCTCATAGTCCGACTCCACACCATCCTCCGGAAGCTCGTGCCGGCCGCCGCCTCCTCGCCTCAGTGCCCCTCATCGTTGTCATCGTCGAACATGCATGGGTGCATGGCTAGCTCGAATCGCGACCTTGACGGCTGCAACTTGAGCTCGTCCCGGCGGTCGCCGAGGGAGCCTCCAGTACGGCTACAACAATCGCTTGCTCTTCTTGCCATTGAAGTCATGGTGTGGGTTCCTAGTTGTTTGGACCATGGTGGCATGGCATCGTCAATGTGATGCTGGCATGCTACTGTCGCCGATCTCGGCAGAGAAGAGAGATTAGAAGAGGTGCCTAACTGTGTTTCCGACTTTCTCAGCCGTCGTCGCCGCTGCCGCCTGACTACTGTCTCCCAATCCTAGGTCACCCCTTCTATTATCTCGATCTCAATCTATTTCAATCTCAAATCCTAGGTCACCCCCTTCTATTCTCTCGATGTCGATCTATTTCAATCTCGATCTACCGACGCCCACGGTTTCTACCAGCGGCGTATTTATATGCAGGTTGAATATAAAAGCTCAATGAATCCCATTGTTGATCGGGTCGTACATGAATCACTGACTGGCCTTTTTGATCGCAAATATATTTATAGAGGCCTTATTGATCAGGAGAACATCAATACGCAGGTAAAAATAGTACCACCTCCGATGTAGAAAATAATCTAGGTGAAAAAAACTGAAAGCGTAAATTCATGGGAAGAAGCGTATTGTGACGGTGAACCCACGGAGTCAATCCGTACTTTATTATTAGAAAAAGAAGCACGGATTGACTCCGTGGGTTCACCGTCACAATACGCTTCTTCCCGTGAATTTATGCTTTCAATTCGAATTTAAAACATATACGTGAGGTGGTACTAAATTTCGCCCGTCTGGACCCTGGGTGCCGCACGCACACGGCTGGCCATCGCCCGTGGCATCACCCAGCCTCTTTGGTATGTGACGATACCGTGGAACATGAGTTGGAGTCAAACTTCACCTTCCTCGCCGCCTTTGCTACCCTCCAATAAATATCGGTTCCCAGAAGAGGGGAGTAGAGGAGAAGCGGACGAGGATGCATATCCTGAGATCGATCCCGGTGTAAATTTTATCAAACGTCGGTGCCCCTCCTTCCTAGCAGAGGTCTGAGCCGAGCGCGCCGTGCGTGATGGCCCCCTTCTTCCCGACCGTCTCGGCACCTCTCTCGACTGCGCTGCCGCCCCGGCTACTCGAGCGCCTGTTGCCGCTTGCTCCTGCGCGCCACCGTCAGGTTCGCATGCGCGCCACCGCATCTTCTTCGACAGCAACGGGACGCGCCGTTCTGGCACACGGGCACGCATCTCCCTCCGGCCATGAGCATATCGCATTTGCCATGTCCATCGTCAACTGCGAACCACATCTACCGGTGCCCCCTTTGCCTTTTCTCGCCAATATTTTGCGGCATGAAGACACGTCCTCCGGACCGGCCGCCGGTGGTCTAGACTGGACCGGACCGAGCAACTTCGCGCTCCTGTTTTTAGGGACCAGACATGCGGCGTCAAAGCTCGGTCCGGACGGAGAGGACCAGCCATGGCGAGGTGGCAGTAACCATGGCGTCAGCTACGGATCCTAATCAGAGGGGGAAACAAAGGTTAAAGCTACGGGGACTCACGATGAACCCGACGGCGAGGTCGGTGAGGCCGGGGAAGCAGCAACGGCAAGGTAATCGATGACGAACGACGATACTCGGACTTGGAGTTGGAGGATGATGGCGAGGGCTTCAGGGTGAATTCGGCCGAGTCCTTGCGCGGGGAAGGAGATCTCAAGGTTGTGGACCTCTTGGACAAGGTTGTTCGTTGCGGGGAAGCCGGTGGCCGTGTGTGCTGTGCGCCGGTGGCCATGCATGCTCTGCTTGTGCCTGCCCGCGCCCCGCCGTGCGTGCGCTGGTCCTCCCGTGGGCTGCAATTTGCACCATGACTCGCTGAGCTTGACCCATTGGTCCTAGCTCCAGCTGCTACTGCTGCTCTTGTGCTCTAATATTTTCTTGGATGCTTAAGCAAAACTAATGAGAAGAGAGAGAGAGATAGAGAATCGGTGGTTACAGCAGCATAGGAATCAGAGGATAGAATAGGCACGTGTGTGGTGGAAAGAAATCAAAGATTTTTAGTGTAAAATATAATTGCTTTCCTATTGCAGCACGGCGCTGGAGCATGGCAGGAGCGGCGCGATGCTGGAGACGGGCTCGGGACGGGGAGAGAGATGAGAGAGATACAGATTTTTGTGAAAAATAGTTGTTCGTGCAGCTCCGGTGTAGTCAGATGGAGACACAGAGAGAGATGAGATGATATTCTTTTGTACTATGCAGTTGTTCGATGAGATGAGATGTAACAGGTTGTTTGATGCTGCTTATAAGATGGATCAATGGGGTTGAGAGAGAGAGAGAGATCAGAGTGAGAAGATAGAGTTGTGGTGATTTTTTTAATTTTATGACGATCTTCGGTGTTAGTGCTACTACTATTGGAGCTGAACCAGAGACGCACTATATTGAGTACTTTGCAGATGAAAAAGAGAGAGGAAGATCGTGTTGCATAGTGTTTGCTTATGATATTTTTCTGACGGTAATTTTGTTGGTTTGTTTGTTACAACAGATGCAAATAAACGGATTTAGTGAGTGACTGTAACACAGTTCCAATATAATTTAATAAGACTATTAATATATTTTTGTGTTACCACAAAAGTGAACCGATGATATAGTGTGGATGTACTCAAGATGAGGTATGCACCAAATATTAACCCAGATTAGCCTTTTGATCCCGATGCTCATATAAAGTGTTGTTAAGTATTGGCTTGAATCCTTCCTTTTGACGAAGACCCTCAATCCAAGTAATTCAAACCTTCTTAATTCGTAACATTTGATGCATGAATTCTTGTTCGTACTTTAATTTTGTTTTACTATTTTTAGGATAATTGCTACTTTATTTATTCTTTAGTTCACGACCATTTCATTCAAAATACGTCATGGATAAAAAATGGGGATACATTAAACCAAGTTTTTCATAACTTATTAACACAGTCTTCGCTCACAAGAATACCAGTCGCTTTGTTCGCCGGTCGCCTCGACCAGATCACCCGGTGCTCATTCACACCAACAAGCAACTCCTTGATCTCTTCTATAAGAGGGCTAAACCTCGAACGGTCTTGATCTCTTGATTCGAAAGCAGGTGCCCCACCTTGATTGTTTGTCTTGAGACAAAGTTTTTCAATACCCAATTCCATCGCCAACTGAACACCTGTTGTAACATTTGAGTGGTAATAAATTACTTTTCTGTTTTTTAAACATTATGTTTCACCCGTTGCAACGCACGGGCATATGTGCTAGTATATATCTATCCCTAGCACGGATTGACTCCGTGGGTTCACCGTCATAATACGCTTTTTCCCGTGAATTTACGCTTTTAGTTTTTTTCATCTATATTATTTTTTACATCTGAGGTGGTACTATTTTACGTGCGTATCTATTACAATACGACAACGACTACCCCTCCGCCAGCTAGTCCAATCTCTCTCCCACCTCGATCATGACTGCTCAGACAACGACTACCCCTCCGCCAGCCAGTCCAATCTCTCTCCCACCTCGATCATGACTGCTCGACTGCGCAGTGCCTGACCCGTCCTCTCTGCGACACTCTCCTCTTTCCACACTCGCGGCGACCACCACCACAACATGTAAGCTTCTCCTATTTTATGTATTTTTACTTTCTCGAAATCTCTTTATTAATACCAATTGTGATTTTATTTCTGCCTGATGACTTAATATCATATTGTTTTAGCAAAGAAACCGACAAACAAGGAGAGAAAACTTAAGGCCTCTTTTGGTTCATAGGATAGGATTATCGTATGAATAGGAATTTTGTAGGAAATGAGATAACATGTATCTCAAATCTTATGAGTAGGAATAGAAAACGAGATGTCATTTGGTTGATACGAAAGAAATTTTTTCATTGAGTCTAGGCTCATTTTTATTTTCCTATAAAATATGGAGGATAGGAACCAATCATATGTAGGAATAGGAATCCATTCCTATGAACCAAAGGGCTCTAAAGAAAAAAATCCTATAAGAATCCTATCTTCTAGAATTTCTATGAAATTCCTCCAAACCAAAGAAGGCCTAAACAAGAGAGATGTAGATGTTGGTGTCTCATCAAACATGTATTGTGTATGGACTTTGTGGAACAATGAAGTAGAAAACCATCAAATACAAAGGTTGTGTCCCAGCAGTAACTAGGATTTTTTTTAGTGAAAGCAGTAACTAGATTTGATTTAGTTGAGTGACAAATAACAGGTGAGGCCGTATCTGAGAATGTATATGTTTATCCAAGAATGACCCCCTGGTACTTTTAATTATTTTTTGCTATTTTGCAAATTTATTTGGGTGATAAAGTACGGATTGAGTTTTCGGATTCACCGTCACAATACATTTTTTTCGTAAATTTACGCTTTCAGTTTATCAATAAAAAAACGTTTAATCCACCGCCTCTGCGTCCGCAAGGAAAAATAAATTGTGGCGTGTGGGGATCGAACTCACGCCCTGTGTTAAAATCGACAGGACGGAAACCAACTGGCCTGGCTGCCCTTTCTTGGGATATGTGCTATAGAAAAAGAGGACACGGAAGAGATCCAACACAGAGGGGATATTCAGATGGATTTCTTAGAAAGAAGACATACCCCATAATGAGAAGGTGCAGCAAGACCAATTAACTGAAGTCAAAGATTTCTTCATAAAAAATTACATGCAAAGACCACATAATGGGAAGGTCCGCATGGATCTGCTGCACGCATGCAGCGTGCATATGGCCTACGCATAGTGGTATGTTTTTTTTATCATATGTATGATTTTTTACTAATTCTAAAACATATTAAGTGATACTAATTATTCGATTGATTATTTTAAAACAACACCCAAACTTTTTACTAAATCTAAAATAATTACAGATTAAGTGATACTAATTATTTGAGTTATTATTTTAAAACAACACCCAAACGAATTGTACAAAAAAATCGACCGGCGGAGATTTACTACTCATTTAAATGATGATGGAGAAGGGAGGTATTAATTGTTAGTTATTTTGTACCGTTACAACGCACGGACACTTTTGCTATCTATATCTGTATCTATACCACCTATATATTAATAAAAGAGTTATTGCTTCTTACCACCGTAATTTCGTCCGTCCACCTCGTTCATGTAGTTTCGTATGGTTTGCCCGAGGTGGTACTATTTTTCTGCGCAGGTTCACGATCGTTTAATTTTATTTATGGACCACCAGCCGGCGTGTACGTCCGGCCAGGCTAGGCAGCAGCAAATGCACGAACTAGCCCATCTAGAAAGGGCTCTCGTAAAAACGGAAGAAAGTAAAATAGTCCCAACAAGAGAACACAGGTTTCTTCATGATAAAATAGTCCCACCTCGGCTTTTTTCATTGAATTCCACCGGTTCTTATAGTTCGCGTAAAATAGTCCCAACAAGTAGCTTGGGAATCAACAAAGATTGTGGGGCATACCATGCATGTTAAGGAGGTAACCAAGGAATCACATCAAACGGCAAGCTCCTTGGTTAATTAAGAGGTGGGATTGTGGGCAAGAATCAGTAAGCAATGAATGGTGGAAACCAAGGAATAACATGCATGGCATGATGCGGTACTCTGAATAAGAGAAGAAGGAATTGTGGGCAAGAATCACGAAGGAGAAAAATCTATGTGTGATAGCCAGCTAGGCCAGCGACTCCTGCATCCAGGTGCCGAAGCTCGCGGGAAAGAGATGGTCGCTAGCAACATAGCGGCCGTCCATGGAGCCAAAGCAGCGACATGAAGTCAGCACGGTTTATATGCGCATGGATGGTGGCCTGAGCGGCTGCGCACATGCAACCTATTTGGGAATGGGTGCACGGGTATGATACAAACCGATACCACACTGGCTTGTGGCAACACTTGGGGCAGCTCCTAAGCATATTTGTATGTGCATATAACACACGTACTCATTTTATTTTCTTCCAAAGATTAATTTTCAAGTTTGATCGTACACACTGCCATTAGTATGAAGTCTGATAATAATGCAAGTCTCATTGCATGTTGTATATTTTTTCTTTGATAAATTACATAGCTTTCAAAGTGCACATATGACAACAAAGCTAGCTTCTATTGGATTTAATTATTATTGTGTTCAAGCTTCAGTGTGGAGCTTTAGCACTTAATTTTCTGCCATGCTTGTAGAGGTAGAGAGACCATTTTGCCTCAGATGCCTGAAAGCTACTTAAGAATTTGGTGCAACTTAAGCATATAATATTTCTTTTCTACCGCTTTTTATCACGGGACTAATTGAGTTGGAGGCGACGGCGAAGGAGGCGAGGCGATGTATGATCCACGCCGCCAAGGTTCGGCAGTCATGACCGAAGTGACGGAACCATCTTTTGAGGAAATTCGAAAGTATTCATGGGAGGAGAAAAAAGGAGGGGCGTCCCAATCCTGGCCCAAGCGGCAAGTTGATGATTTACTTTGCGCAACAGTGAAGTGAGGCACTAAGTGTTTATAATTCAAATTTTATTTATTTTATATCCGTTGCAACGCACGGGCCCTTTTGTTAGTCCCTAATAATAAAGCACGGATTGACTCCGTGGGTTCACCGTCACAATATGCTTCTTTCCATGTGTTTACGCTTTCAGTTTGAATTTAAAACATATACACGAGGTGATACTAATGTTGCCATCGGTATATATTCGACAAATTACATTTTTCTATCCGTTATGGGCTTTGCCCCACATGGGCCGAGACTCCTTTTTAAGTTGGCATATGAGAAGATTCAACCCACGATCCTTTGTCCCAACACAACAGTTATCCAATCGCTCCAGCGCTAGCCCTCTCGGCCCCCAAGCCGCTCGCCCTCGTCGCCGCTGTCGGCCTCCATGCATTGCCTCAACGCCCGACGCCCGAATCACGCAGCCCTCCACCAGATGAACGCTGCCCGCCACCACTAGATCGTTGCCGCCATGCCAATCCTCTGTCCCTGAGGCGACACCAGCTCCGCTGTGGATCTCGTGCTGATGGGTGATTGGGCTGGCTGTCTTCCCCCGCACAAGAACGCGAGACGCCCAAAAGCTACGGTTACCTCCGCCGCCGCGCCCCCATCCCTCTGGTCCGGCAACCCTCTCCTATCCCCAGTCGCCGTCGTAGTCCCCTGCCACCGATCCGACGCGTGGGGGAGGGAGCCATGCAAAGCGCCAGGCCGGCCAAGGCGCGGTGGAGAAGGAAGACGAGGGCGCAGGATCGTCAGGGGAGGGCGCAAGAGGGCGGCCGCGCCACCCCTGCTGTTCGTCGTCGCGTTGTGCTGGAGGCCATGGTCGTGAGGCCCCAAGTGTACGTCATCACGCTATAGATCCTCTCTAATCCCTTTTCCGTCTCATATATCAATGGCATTTGAACTTCAGATTTCCATCAGCTCAGCAATTGATCTGAAAAATGTTCATGGACTTATGGTCCAATCCAGTCCAAAATCTTGGCAGACCACTTGGAGACGATGCTTTCCCCCCTCTTCCTTCTCGATTTAACTATTTGTCTGTCATCCCCTTCTCGATTTAACTATTTGTCTGTCATCCCCTTCTCTAATTGAAGTACAGAATGCTAGATACCTAATGTACAACATGCTATTTGTGTGTCCCTTTATAGTAAAGTTGGTTTAAATTATTTAGTGGTCAGCATTACTGGCTTTATGGTGAAATTAATCAAATGGTCATAGATGAATATGTGATGTCTGAAACTAGCACCATTGACTTCCCTGGAGTCCTGGACTATCAGCACTAGGCCCATTGGTTTTGAAGTTTTGTCTACAACTCTTGCCAATTTGTGCAGCCATATATTTTGTTGTGTGCTACTACTACATCAGTTAACCTGGTTTGACATTGATCCACCTTTATTTTTCTGCTGTATTGTTCTATCTCACATAATGCATATCATCAACATTCAAGACCAAATTATTCTGTGCCATCTATAATCTCTTAGGTTGGTCGGTTTGGTTGGTTGTCATGCAGGATTATGCTGAACTCTTTTGTGTGCTAATGCTCCAACAATACTTCTTGCTCACTCTCAGTTGAAAGAGGTAAGGAGCCATTTTTCCAAAGGAAATTATCAGGTATATTTCATTTCAGAATAAAGTTACTCGCATGGATAATCTGTGCCATACCTAATTATGCCTTCTATAGCCTTAGTTTACGTATGAATAGCATGAACACCTCTATATTAATAGTTTCAAAAGGGAGAAAAATAGATAAGTGCACACTGTTTCAATTAAGATAAAAGCAGTTTGAAGTGCTTATCGTATTTGAACCAAAATGTGAAATTGGTTGATAAGATATAGAAGCTAGACCATTGGAATTCTCTAGGGATTATAGATGCTAGACCATTGCAGTTTTCCTAAGGAAAAGAATCTGCATAATAATATGTAATACATACATGTGTATATTATTTATTAATAATGAAAATGAAAACAAATGGGCCCACGAAGTTGTTTGGTTGCATTCTACATGAAGTTGAATTTTCATCATTTGCATTCTACCTATATTGATTAGCCAACCTTACGAAATTCCAATGCTCATCTAAGACAAACAATTCTGAACCCTCTATTTGGTAGGGCTTATTTTAACACTCAGAATATATACAAAAAAATCACATGTTACATGGGAACTCTAATTAACATGCTGCCTATTAGTCCTATCTAATTCCCCGCTTCCTTCTCCCTTGGACTTTTTGAACAAATGGTTCTCGCCGTCCGATGCTGTTTGGTCTGGATGTTGATAGATATTCTGACAATATTCATAGTTTTTGTGCTAGATGTGCCAAATCTAAATATGGCTTACTGATTCAGTTTTTCCTCGAGCTATTACCTTACAACCAAGCTTTGTAGAGACGACATGTTAAAAAAGACAGCGTCTGCTAACACTTATTTATTTCAGTTGAATAGTTTTTTCACTGTTTTGAATTGTATATCAGATTATTAATATCATTTCCTAGGTTCTGGCCGAATGTATTTGGGTAAACACGAAAGGATGTGATAAAGTGTTTTGTCATGGGATTTGAAGGCATAACAAACAATAGGATAAACTATACTGAGTCTCATAATGAAGAAAAGTGGAAAACTTCAATGGTTCTATGGATGATATACTATGATTGCAAATGGAGATTATGCAAGTTTGAACATGGTGAAACTTGGAAGTGCAACCCAGCTGCAGCTCCGTCTTGCACAAAGGAAGTAGTTTTACATAGTCCGCTGTTAGATATAACCCAAGAATGTGCAGAAAGTGATTACATAGTAGTCATCATACTGTTTGTTGGTTAAAGAAATAGTAATATAGTCAAGTGATAAGCTTTGCATGGTTCTTGCTCTTTATTTGCTCTATTCAATAATTGCTTCAGTTTCAATGAAAATCGTAACTAGACTACCGTGATGGCAATGGCCTATTATTCTGCAGAACGGTAGTTTTCTTAACTTTTAATGTTTTCAATCACATCCATGGTCATGTATGCTGCTTGGCGAGATGGGAGTTATCAACCATCTAATTATTAGCTTTTGTTGCATCATACTTCTGGATAATGAATAACTTTCATTGCATCATACTTCTTGATAAAAGGACGTACTTTTTGGATAACTTCTTCACCAACTTATGTTCCATTCTACATTAATACCATGGAAAAAAGGCCAATATAGTGGTTTTAAGCAGGACGAGTGCTTACATTTTTTTGTTTTCTACCCGGTGCAACGCACGGGCCCTTTTGCTAGTATTTATTTTATTTATTATATATTTATATTATATATATATTATAATTATTATTATTAAAAAAATAGCGTGTTTGTTTGAAGGGAGTTGCCGATGGGGAATGGGAGTTTAAGGTCTATGGGAGTTAAATTCCTTTGATTGGCTCAGGTCCATGGGAGTTAGGATGGGAAGAGGAAGGGGAATTAAGAGGTCCAACTCCCTTGAATCTCTTCCCTGGGAGGACCAGGTAATTAAGCGTGGGAGTGGGAATTGACGTAAAAAGAAAAATTGTTTGCTCACGTCTTGTTGTTTAACGGCTGATGAAGCGCTCATTTTTCTTATCCAAACTCCCGTGCCGTCAACAATTCTTAGGCCTGTAACTCCCTACAGAATTCCCACCGATAATTACTGCCACACACCAAACATGGGAATGGGTCTAATAATCTACTTCCCAAGTCTAATTTCTTCAGAAACTCCCCCTCGTAAACTCCCATGTACAATCCCTCAAGCTGCCAAACACGTTGTTAGGGATAGATACCTCTATTGGAGACAATGAAACCCATGAGCTTTCCGGCTGGTACACTGAAAACACATTTTTCCGGATTGAGCTTGATGTCGTATGTTCGGAGGTTGTCGAATGTGAGCCTCAAGTCGTCTATCAAAGAGTCGACGTGTTTGGTTTTGACGACCACATCGTCTACGTATGCCTCTACTGTTTTGCCGATTTGTTTCTCCAGACATGTCTGAATCATGCGCTGATATGTTGCGCCGGCGTTTTTGAGCCCAAAAGGCATTGTGTTGAAACAGAAGGGACCGTATGGTGTGATGAATGCCGTTGCGGCTTGGTCGGACTCCGCCATCTTGATTTGGTGGTAACCGGAGTATGCGTCGAGGAAACACAATGACTCGTGTCCTGCGGTAGCATCGATAATTTGATCGATGCGGGGGAGGGGGAAGGGATCCTTTGGGAAAGCTTTATTGAGGTCCTTGAAATCGACACAAAGGTGCCAGGATTTATCCTTCTTTGGTACCATCACCAGGTTTGCTAGCCAGTCCGGGTGTTTTATTTCTCTGATGAATCCGGCCTCCAATAACTTGGCTAGTTCCTCTCCTATGGCATGTCTCTTAGGTTCGGAGAAACGCCGAAGAGCTTGCTTGACCGGCTTGAATCCCTTTAGGATATTGAGGCTATGCTGGGCCAGCCTGCGTGGGATTCCTGGCATGTCTGAGGGATGCCAGGCGAATATGTCCCAATTTTTGCGCAGGAACTCTCGTAGTGCGGCGTCCATGGCGGGGTTTAACAGTGCCCCGATGGAGGCTATTTTTGTAGGGTCCGTTAGATGGACTTGGAATTTGACTATTTCATCCACTGGTTTAAAAGAGGTGGACTTGGATCTCTTATCGAGTATCACGTCGTCCCTGTCCACTGTGGAGCGTAGCGTGGTTAATTCCTCGGCCGAGAGGGCTTCGGATAATGCCTCGAGGGCCAGTGCGGTTGTTTTGTTTTCGGCGCGGAGTGCTGTGTCCGGATCATTGGCGAGGGTGATGATTCCGTTGGGCCCGGGCATTTTGAGCTTCATGTACCCATAATGGGGTACGGCTTGGAAGATCGTGAACGCCTCACGTCCTAAAAGGGCGTGGTATCCACTGCTGAACGGGGCCACTTGCAATGTAATTTCTTCGGACCTATAGTTCTCTGGCGTACCGAATACCACATCTAGTGTGATTTTCCCAGCGCATCGTGCCTCCCGACTGGGTATGATTCCCCTGAAGGTTGTGCTACTTTGCTCAGTGTGGTTCCAGTCTATTTCCATTTTTTGAAGAGTTTCCTCATAAATGAGGTTTAATCCGCTGCCGCTGTCCATGAGTACTTTGGTGAGTCGAAAGCCGTCCACTATTGGGCTAAGGACCAGTGCGGCTGGTGCTCAGGCTGTTCGGAATTTAGGTTCGTCACTGGTATTGAAGGTGATAGCCGTGTCACTCCATGGATTTATTGCTGCTACGTGGCAGATTTCGGCCATGCTGCGGAGTGTTCGCTTGTGCCTATTATTTGACGCGACGGTCTCAAAGATTGTTAACACCGTATTGTTATCCACGGGATGGTGCTCTGTGGCATTTGGGATAAGAAGATCCTCACCACTTTTGGACACCTGCCGGAGTATCCAACATGCTCTAAGACTGTGCGTTGGTATTGTATCCGTTGTACTATGAATTTTGCAGGGTCCGTTAAGCCATCCCTCCAGTACGGTTCCATGCTCTGTAGAGGGTTTTTGTTTCTTTGCAACTAGCTCGGGTGTCTTATGATAGTGCACCCTTTTACTTCGGACTGGGTGTATATTCGGAGCCGGATTATCCCAAAATTTCGTTTCGGTTTCCAGGCGCTTTCCATCGCACAGTACTTTCGTACTATGGACACCAAGTCAGGGAAGCGTGATATGTCACGACGACTTAAGGCGTTAAGGATTCCCTTGTCCGTGCAATTATTGCAGAAAAGTGAGACTGCATCTTCCTCGCGACAGTCCTTAACCTTGTTCATCACAAGGAGGAATCTGGCCCAATAATGATGTACTGTTTCATGGGGCTCTTGCCTGATGTGGGAAAGATCGTTTATGTCTGGGGGGGGGGGGGGGTTTGAGTCCGAACCCCTACTTGATCTGAGACCCAGGGGCCGAGGAGTTTCCAATCTTGAAAGTTCGGGTTCCGGAGTGTTGCCCGATAAGTCTAGCCCACTGCCTGATTCTAGGTTTAGGGCTAGGGTGATGTCCTCCCGTAAGCGGGTATCCGGCTCGGAGAGCTCAGGAATCTGGACATAGTTAGTCCTCAAAATAGAGGAGGAGTTGCCGCATTGTTCCTCCACCACCGCAACGTGATGGGTGACCGGTGGAGAGTTAATCTCCCTTTGATCGGGTTTAAGCCCAATCCGATCATAGTCCGTAGCGATTCCCAAGGCGGCGATGCGATCCAAGAGTTCGTTTAGGGAAGAGAGCTCCATTGGATCCATCTGCTCGGCGAATTCCAAGCCGTCGTGGAGGCTGTTTTTGATGACCCGAGAAGTCATCGTCTGTGCAGCGGCCGAACAGGCAGTCATGATGAAATTGCCTAGCCGGAGAGTTTGGCCGACAGCCAGAGCTCCCCCGGCGGTAATGTTGTTTTAACAACGAGATGAGGCATCCTTCCTTACGGCGACGTCACAGAGGAACTCTCAATGAAAGCATCAATGTCGGTGTCAAAATCGGCATATCTCGGGTAGGGGGTCCCGAACTGTGCGTCTAAGGAGCATGGTAACAGGAGGCAGGGAACACGATATTTTACCCAGGTTCGGGCCCTCTTGATGGAGGTAAAACCCTACGTCCTGCTTTGATTTATTCTTGATGATATGAGTATTACAAGAGTTGATCTACCATGAGATCGGAGAGGCTAAACCCTAGAAGCTGGCCTATGGTATGATTGTCTGTTGTCCTATGGACTAAAACCCTCCGGTTTATATAGACACCGGAAAGGGCTAGGGTTACACAAGGTCGGTTACAAAAGGAGGAGATATACATATCCGTATTCCCTAGCTTGCCTTCCACGCCAAGTAGAGCCCCATCTGGACACGAGACAAGTCTTCAATCTTGTATCTTCATAGTCCAACAGTCCGGCCAAAGGATATAGTCCGGCTGTCCGGAGACCCCCTAATCCAGGACTCCCTTAGTAGGCTTATAAAGCCTTGTAATAGCTTAGCTGTGAAAACACTGTATGCTTTGCTTATGCCATCGCGCATAAAACACTTCTATGTGATTCTGTGTTTCCTGATGCCAATGTATGCATCGTATTTAATGTTTGTTTCTGCAACATTTGAACTCTATTCCTGTAGATACAAAGAAAAGACTGGCTTGGCGGCTTAGAACCAAACGGGTTCAAACACCCGGTTTATAGCCAATATGTTTACCACAATAAGAACCAGAAAAAGATATAAACAAAGGACAAGGGCTGAGACTAACTCTTTTAGTTAATGCAACAGGTAATTGCGTATAAGTAATAACCATGCATTGTACCTTTTGATCCTTAGACCGCCGGCTTGAATAATCCGGGTGATGAAATTGATAATTCAAACTTTATGAGAAGTCAATGCTTTTGAATACTCAATGATCATTATACCTTGGTAGCTGTGTTGTCAAATAGTCGAGCCGGTGAAGAAGACCAGGCTAATTATTTGTAATATTGAAACAACAAAAAACTAAAAGGCAAACAATAGATAATAAGCATAATTTAACCTTGTATTCAAAAGGTTGGGGGCTTCTGATTCGAATACGATCAGTAAACCGGACCAAAGGGGTTAATCTAAGGTTCGAATACGACCATATAGCCCCCAGTGGTTTTGGCGTTGCGCCGATCAAGAGGGTACTGACAGCTATGTTCTCTTTGGTTCGAATACGACCTATGTTTGAACAGGAAGCCCCCAAATGACCTTGAGAGGTTTTTAACGACCCTGATTCAAATACGATCCAAGTCGGACCCAAAAGGGGTTAAGATATGATTCGGATACGATCAAGAAGCCCCCAAGTGAGTTTGGCCTTGAGCCGATCAAGAGGGTTACGACAGCTATGTTCTCTTTGGTTCGAATACGACTTATGTTTGAACAGGAAGCCCCCAAGTGACCATCAGATTTGCAGCTAGATTCGGATACGATCATAAGCCGGACCAAAAAAGGTTAAACTCGATTCAAATATGATCAGCTCCTTAATAGTCATTTGAAAATAAGAAATAACAAAGATGCATAATCTTTGAAAAGAAAAGAGACCGATGGTCTTAATTTATTACTTATCATGGTATATACAATGTCAAAGTATGTACATGATGAGAGCCGGTGGCTCAGGTGTAGTATGGCCGAAGTTGAGCAATGTTCCACGGCTGGCGGGTCTCCTCCTCCGACTTACATGAGTCTTTGTGTTCTCGAACGTCAATGAGGTAATATGACCCGTTGTTTAAGTTCTTACTGACCACAAAGGGTCCTTCCCAAGGTGGGGATAACTTGTGTGCATCTGACAGATCCTGGATGAGCTGGAGCACCAATTCGCCTTCCTGAAAAGTCCTGGACTTAACCCGGCGGCCGTGTTAACGACGCAGGTCCTGTTGATAAATTGCTGACCGGGCCGCTGCTAAGTCTCTTTCTTCATCCAACAAGTCAAGTGCATCCTGTCTGGCTTGTTCATTATTAGCTTCAACATAAGCCGCCACAGGGGGCGAGTCATGACGGATGTCACTAGGAAACACTGCTTCTGCTCCATAAACCATGAAGAAGGGTGTGTAACCTGTCGACCTGTTAGGTGTGGTGTTGATACTCCACAACACCGAGGGTAATTCCTCTACCCAACAACCCGGCGTTTGCTGTAAGGGAACCATAAGCCGGGGTTTGAGACCTTTCAAAATTTCCTGATTGGCTCTCTCAGCTTGACCATTGGATTGAGTATGAGCTACAGAAGAAACATCAAGCCGGATGTGCTCACGTTGACAAAACTCCTCCATAGCCCCTTGGGATAGATTAGTGCCATTGTCAGTGATAATGCTGTGTGGAAAACCAAAACGGAAGAACAACTTTTTCATGAACTGAACCGCCCTGGCCGCGTCACACTTACTCACTGGCTCCGCCTCAACCCACTTAGTGAATTTATCAACTGCCACCAAGAGATGTGTCTTTTTATCCTTAGACCTTTTGAAAGGTCCCACCATGTCAAGCCCCACGACTGCAAACGGCCAAGTGATTGGAATCATCCGGAGCTCCTGAGTTGGCACATGCGCCCATCGTGCAAACTTTTGACATCCATCACATCTACTGACCAGATCTTCTGCATCAGCGTGAGCCGTCAACCAGTAAAAACCGTGATGAAAAGCCTTGGCCACCAGAGATTTTGACCCGACGTGATGACCACAATCGCCTTCATGGATCTCACGAAGGATTTCTTGACCTTCTTCGGGGGAAACACACCGATGAAACGCTCCGGAAACGCTGCGATGATATAATTCTCCATCCGAAATAATCATTGACTTAGACCGCCGGGTTATCTGTTGAGCCAGGGTCTCATCCGCTGGTAACTCTCCCCGGGTCATGTAGGCCAAGAACGGCACTGTCCAATCTGGGATGACATAAGAGCCGCCACCAACTGCGCCTCCGGGTCAGGAACAGCTAAATCTTCTTCTGTGGGCTACTTGATAGATGGATTATGCAAAACATCCAAAAAGGTGTTAGGTGGTACCGGCTTACGCTGAGACCCCAACCGGCTTAAGGCATCAGCCGCTTCGTTCTTTCGACGGTCAATGTGCTCCACCTGATAACCTTTAAAATTCCCTGCAACAGCATCAACCTCCCGGTGATAAGCCGCCATGAGAGGGTCCTTGGAATCCCACTTGCCTGATACCTGTTGAGCCACTAGATCTGAGTCACCAAGACATCTGACCCGGCTCAAACTCATTTCTTTTGCCACTCGAAGACCATGGAGCAAGGCTTCATACTCTGCTGCGTTGTTAGTGCAAGGAAACATCAATCGTAACACATAACAAAATTTGTCACCTCGCGGAGAGGTTAACACAACTCCAGCCCCCGAGCCTTCCAACTGTCTGGACCCATCAAAATGATTAGTCCAATACGTGTTGTCTGGTTTCTCTTCTGGCATCTGCATCTCTGTCCAGTCATTAATGAAGTCAACCAGCGCTTGAGATTTGATCGCAGTACGTGGCACATACTTCAACCCATGAGACCCAAGCTCAATTGCCCACTTGGCGACTCGCCCAGTGGCTTCTCTGTTTTGAATGATGTCTCCCAAAGGAGCAGAGCTAACCACGGTGATTGGATGTCCCTGAAAATAATGCTTAAGCTTCTGGCTTGCCATGAACACCCCATATATGAGCTTCTGCCAATGTGGATATCGTTGCTTGGATTCAATTAGCACCTCACTGACGTAATAAACTGGCCGTTGAACCGGATGCTCCTTGCCAGCCTCCTTGCGCTCCACCACAATAGCCACACTAACGGCTCGTGAGTTGGCGGCCACGTATAACAGTAGCGGCTCTTTCTCAACTGGAGCAGCCAGGACCGGCGGTTCAGCAAGCTGTGTCTTCAAATCTTCAAAAGCAGAGTTTGCAGCATCGCTCCAAACAAAATCATCTGTTTTCTTCATCATCTGATACAGAGGCATTGCCTTCTCCCCTAACCGGCTTATGAACCGGCTCAAAGCAGCAACACGGCCCGTCAGTCGTTGAACGTCATTGATGCATGTTGGTTTGGCCAGGGATGTAATTGCCTTGATTTTCTCCGGGTTAGCCTCAATACCTCGGTTAGACACCAAAAAACCCAAGAGCTTGCCAGCTGGGACTCCAAAAACACACTTGGCCGGGTTAAACATCATTTTGTAGACCCGGAGATTATTGAAAGTCTCTTTCAGATCTGTGACCAAGGTTTCTTCCTTCCTGGATTTTACCACTATATCATCCACATAAGCATGAACATTACACCCAATTTGATCGTGAAGAAAATTCTGCACACACCGTTGGTAAGTCGCCTGGGTACTCTTAAGCCCAAAAGGCATAGACACATAGCAGAAAGCCCCAAAAGGAGTGATAAAAGCCGTCTTCTCCTGATCCTTGACTGCCATCTTGATCTGATGATAACCGGAATAAGCATCCAAGAAAATCAGACGTGCGCAACCCGCCGCATCATCAATGATCTGATCAATACGGGGTAGGGCAAAAGGATCAGCCGGACAAGCCTTGTTTAGATTGGTGTAATCCACACACATATGCCAGGTACCATTCTTTTTTAGTACAAGCACCGGGTTGGCTAACCACTCTGGGTGAAAGAATTCGCCCTATAGTGAGTCGTATTACAATTCACTGGCCGTCGTTTTACAACGTCGTGACTGGGAAAACCCTGGCGTTACCCAACTTAATCGCCTTGCAGCACATCCCCCTTTCGCCAGCTGGCGTAATAGCTTTGGATCAATATTGAGAGTGTGCTCAGCGAGTTCCCTCGGGACACCCGGCATGTCTGAAGGTTTCCATGCGAAGATGTCCCGGTTCTCACGGATGAACTCGATGAGCGCGCTTTCCTATTTTGAATCCAAGTTAGCACTGATGATGAACTGCTTGGATGAGTCGCCAGGCACAAAGTCAACCATCTTGGTGTCATCAGCTGATTTGAACTTCAACACCGGCTCATGCTCTGTTGTTGGTTTCTTTAAAGACGTCATGTCTGCCGGGTCAACATGATCTTTGTAAAACTTTAACTCCTCTGCTGCACAGGCAGATTCAACATAGGCAACATCACCTTCTTCACACTCCAAAGCTATTTTCCGGCTCCCGTGTACTGTAATGGTGCCCTTATAACCCGGCATCTTAAGCTGTAGATACACATAACATGGCCGAGCCATGAATTTGGCATAAGCCGGCCATCCAAACAGAGCATGATACATGCTTTTGATCTTAACCACCTCAAAGGTTAATTTTTCTGCTCTGGAGTCATACTCATCTCCAAAGGCTACTTCTAGTTCAATCTTACCCACTGGGTATGCCGACTTGCCAGGAACCACACCGTGAAAAACAGTATTGGATTGTTTAAGACTCTTATCAGTCAATCCCATCCGGCGGAACGTCTCATAGTAGAGGATGTTGATGATGCTGCCTCCATCCATGAGTACTTTAGTGAATTTGTATCCACCAACCTGAGGTGCTACCACCAAAGCCAAGTGTCCCAGATTATCGACCCGATGTGGGTGATCCTCTCTGCTCCACACAATAGGCTGCTCTGACCAACGTAAGTAACGTGGAACCGCCGGCTCAACGACATTGACGACCCTCTTGTGAAGTTTCTGGTTTCTCTTACATAAGCTAGTGGTGAATACATGGTATTGCCCACTATTCAGCTGCTTCGGATTGCTCTGATATCCGGACTGTTGTTGCTGATTACCTTGGCCGGGTTGCGGATTATACCCTCCTTGGTTACCAGGATAACCCTGACCGTGGAATCCTCCTCCACCTAAGCCGGCGCCCGGGCCTTGGAAACCACCTCCACCTGAGCCACCACCTGGGCCGTGACCTCCATCAAACGCTTTTTTTAAACGCCTTCATGATCGTACAATATTTCCATAGGTGGGTGGCTGGCTTCTCCCGGGTGCCGTGTTTTGGACAAGGCTCATTCAATAATTGCTCAAGGGTGGGACCTGACCCGCCCGACCGAGGGGGCTGTCTGCCCTTGCGCCGTTGATTTCCTCCTTGTGCATTGGTGTTAGCAGCAAACTCATCAGCCTTACGTTTATTACCTCCTTGATTTGCCGGGTTATGCTGGTGACCCTTGTCGTTGCCGTTCTTCTTTCCCTTCGTTGCCTTTTCTTCGTCAGACACCGGGTCCTTGGTAGTATCAGAATCAACATACTTGACGAGAGCCGACATTAACGTTCCCATGTCATTATAGTCACGCTTGAGCCGCCCCAGCTTCTGCTTCAGAGGTTCAAAATGGCAATTTTTCTCCAACATCAAGACTGCTGAGCCGGCATCCATCTTATCAGATGAATGTATTATCTCCTTGACCCGGCGCACCCAATGGGTTATGGATTCACCATCCTCTTGCTTGCAATTGGTTAGGTCCACAATCGACATAGGCTTCTTACACGTGTCTTTAAAGTTCTGGATGAACCGGGCCTTCAACTCCGCCCATGAGCCGATAGAATTGGGTGGCAATCCCTCTAACCAAGTACGAGTTGTTCCATCTAACATCATAGTGAAATACTTGGCCATTGCTGCATCGCTGACCTCCAATAACTCCATAACCATCTCATAACTCTCAATCCAAGCCCCGGGCTGTAAGTCAGCTGTGTAATTAGGCACCTTACGAGGCCCCTTAAAGTCCTTTGCCAAATGCTCATTAAGTATGGCCGGCACCAAGCAAGGAACGCCTCCGGTTCTTGTGGCCACTCCTGCCTCGACCGAGATTGCTGGATAAGCCGGAAAAGTTTGATGAGCCGCCTGATCTGCTGCTTCTCATTCCGCCTCTTGACGAATCCTCTCCTGATCCGCCAAGTTAGGGCCTCCAGCCCGCACCGGCTCATGCTTGTATGGCCGATTGTGGATTCCATGTGCCTACTGTAACTCGGGCTCCGGCTTGGGCGAGGAGTTGAATGGATCCTGTCTCGACTGTAGGAGTATGCATCCTGCTGCGCCAGAGCTGTTTGAAGAAGTTCCCTTACCCTCCGTGTTTCAATCGCCGCCGGTGAGTCACCTTCCATCAGAAGAGCCGCCAGCCAAGCCGATGCTGCGATGAGGTTTTCCAAAGGGTTGGAGAAGTGACCCAGCGGTGTTGGGACGTAATGAGGCGGAGCGGTAATTATGCGAGGTGGATCCATGGCACGCGGCTAGACCGGTGCGCCGGGTGTTGTAATCCGGGGTGCCTCCGGTGGGTTACTTCCCCCGACTCCGGGTGTGTGAAAAAGATTCCTAGGATCGAGCGTCAGAGGAAGACGTGATTGGGTTTTTGATGCCTCCTCCTCATGACCTCGTTCAACGCGTTCAGATCCACCGAGAGCCGGAAGGTCTCCGCTTGAAGCTGTTGAGCACGAACATCCAAAGCCGCCCGCTCTGCTGCCATCCTGACTTCCTCTGTAGCTAGATTTTCCTTAGCTTGCACCATCTCTTCACGTACGCGTGCCACCTCTACGTCATGTTGGGCTTTATCCGCCGGTTCTACCACGGCAGTCAACAGAGTCGTCAATTTATCCATGAGGTCCATCAAGATCTTGTTGGAAATATGCCCTAGAGGCAATAATAAAATGGTTATTATTATATTTCTTGTTGGGGAACGTTGTAGAAAACAAAAATTTTCCTACGGTTTCACCAAGATCCATCTAGGAGTTCATCTAGCAACGAGTGATCGGATTGCATCTACATACCTTTCTAGATCACGCGCGGAAGCGTTCAAAGAACGGGGATGAGGAAGACGTACTCGACGTGATCCAAATCACCGGAGATCCTAGCGCCGAACGGACGGCACCTCCGTGTTCAACACACGTACGGTCAGTGTGACGTCTCCTCCTTCTTGATCCAGCAAGGGGGAAGGAGAGGTTGATGAAGATCCAGCAGCACGACGGCGTGGTGGTGGATGCAGGGCGTCACAGTAGCAGGGCTTCGCCGTATACTACGAGAGAGAGAGGTGTAGCAGGGGAGAGGGAGGCGCCAAGACTCAAGGTATGGCTGCCCCCTCCCTCCCCCCTTTATATAGGCTCCCCTAGGGGGGGGCACCGGCCCTAGGAGATGGGATCTCCTAGGGGGGCGGCGGCCAAGGGTGGAGTAGCCCCCAAGGCAAGGTGGGGCGCCCCCCACCCCTAGGGTTCCAACCCTAGGCGCATGGGGTGGGCCTAGGGGGACGCACCAGCCCACTATGGGCTGGTTCCCCTCCCCACTTTGGCCCATGGGGCCCTCCGGGATGGGTGGCCCCACCAGGTGGACCCTCGGGACCCTTCCGGTGGTCCCGGTACAATACCGGTGACCTCGAAACTCACCCGATGGCCGAAACTGCACTTCCTATATATAATTCTTCACCTCCGGACCATTCCGGAACTCCTCGTGACATCCAGGATCTCATCCGGGACTCCGAACAACTTTCGGGTTACTGCATATTCATATCTCTACAACCCTAGCGTCACCGAACCTTAAGTGTGTAGACCCTACGGGTTCGGGAGACATGTAGACATGACCGAGACGGCTCTCTGGTCAATAACCAACAGCGGGATCTGGATACCCATGTTGGCTCCCACATGCTCCTCGATGATCTCATCGGATGAACCATGATGTCGAGGATTCAAGCAACCCCGTATACAATTCCCTTCGTCAATCGGTATGTTACTGCCCGAGATTCGATCGTCGGTATCCCAATACCTCGTTCAATCTCGTTACCGGCAAGTCACTTTACTCGTACCGTAATGCATGATCCCGTGACCAGACACTTGGTCACTTTGAGCTCATTATGATGATGCATTACCGAGTGGGCCCAGTGATACCTCTCCGTCATACGGAGTGACAAATCCCAGTCTTGATCCGTGTCAACCCAACAGACACTTTCGGAGGTACCCGTAGTATACCTTTATAGTCACCCAGTTACATTGTGACGTTTGGTATACCCAGAGCACTCCTACGGTATCCGGGAGTTACACGATCTCATGGTCTAAGGAAAAGATACTTGACATTGGAAAAACTCTAGCGAACGAACTATACGATCTTGTGCTAGTTTAGGATTGGGTCTTGTCCATCACAATTTCTTCCTAATTGATGTGATCTCGTTATCATGACATCCAATTGTCCATAGTTCAAGAAACCATGATCATCTGTTGATTCAACGAGCTAGTCAAAACTAGAGGCTTTACTAGGACATGTTGTGTCTATATTCACACATGTATATTACGATTCCGGATAACACAATTATAGCATGAATAAAAGACAATTATTCATGAACAAGGAAATATAATAATAATCCTTTATTATTGCCTCTAGGGGATATTTCCAACAGTTCTCCACTTGCACTAGAGTTCAATAATCTAGTTAGAAATCTAGTTACATTGTGATGAATCGAACACCCATGGAATTCTGGTGTTGATCATGTTTTGCTCTAGGGAGAGGTTTAGTCAACGGATCCGCTACGTTCAGGTCCGTATGTACTTTACAAATCTCTATGTCTCCATCTTGAACATTTTCACGAATGGAGTTGAAGCGACGCTTGATGTGCCTTGTCTTCTTGTGAAACCTGGGCTCCTTGGCAAGAGCAATAGCTCCAGTGTTGTCACAAAAGAGCTTGATCGGCCCCGACGCATTGGGTATGACTCCTAGGTCGGTGATGAACTCCTTCACCCATATTGCTTCATGTGCTGCCTCCGAGGCTGCCATGTACTCCGCCTCACATGTAGATCCCGCCACGACGCTCTGCTTGCAACTGCACCAGCTTACTGCCCCACCATTCAAAATATACACGTATCCGGTTTGTGACTTTGAGTCATCCAGATCTGTGTCGAAGCTAGCGTCGACGTAACCCTTTACGACGAGCTTTTTGTCACCTCCATAAACGAGAAACATTTCCTTTGTCCTTTTCAGGTACTTCAGGATATTCTTGACCGCTGTCCAGTGTTCCTTGCCGGGATTACTTTGGTACCTACCTACCAAACTTACATCAAGGTTTACATCAGGTCTGGTACACAACATGGCATACATAATAGAACTTATGGCTGAGGCATAGGGGATGACACTCATCTCTTCTATATCTTCTGCCGTGGTCGGACATTGAGCTGAGCTCAATTTCACACCTTGCAAAACAGGCAAGAATCCTTTCTTGGACTGATCCATTTTGAACTTCTTCAAAATCTTATCAAGGTATGTGCTTTGTGAAAGACCTATGAGGCGTCTCGATCTATCCCTATAGATCTTGATTCCTAATATATAAGCAGCTTCTCCAAGGTCCTTCATTGAAAAACTCTTATTCAAGTAGGCCTTAATGCTGTCCAAGAGTTCTATATCATTTCCCATCAAAAGTATGTCATCTACATATAATATGAGAAATGCAACAGAGCTCCCACTCACTTTCTTGTAAACGCAGGCTTCTCCATAAGTCTGCGTAAACCCAAACGCTTTGATCATCTCATCAAAGCGAATGTTCCAACTCCGAGATGCTTGCACCAGCCCATAAATCGAGCGTTGGAGCTTGCACACCTTGTCAGCATTCTTAGGATCGACAAAACCTTCCGGTTGCATCATATACAATTCTTCCTTAAGGAAACCATTAAGGAATGCCGTTTTGACGTCCATCTGCCATATCTCATAATCATAAAATGCGGCAATCGCTAACATGATTCAGACGGACTTCTGCTTCGCTACCGGTGAGAAAGTCTCATCGTAGTCAACCCCTTGAACTTGTCGATAACCCTTAGTGACAAGCCGAGCTTTATAGATGGTCACATTACCATCCGCGTCTGTCTTCTTCTTAAAGATCCATTTATTTTCTATGGCTCGCCGTTCAATGGGCAAGTCAGTCAAAGTCCATACTTCGTTTTCATACATGGATCCTATCTCGGATTTCATGGCTTCTAGCCATTTGTCGGAATCCGGGCCCGTCATCGCTTCTTCATAGTTTGAAGGTTCACCGTTGTCTAACAACATGATTTCCAAGACAGGGTTGCCGTACCACTCTGGGGCGGAACGTGTCCTTGTGGACCTTCGAATTTCAGTAGGAGCTTGATCATAAGTATCTTGATCATCATCATTAACCTCCTCTCTAGTCGGTGCAGGCACCTCAGGAACGTTTTCTTGAGTTGCGCCATTTTCCGGTTCAAGAGGTAATACTTCATCAAGTTCTACTTTCCTTCCACTTACTTCTTTCGAGAGAAACTCTTTCTCTAGAAAGGACCCATTCTTGGCAACAAAGATCTTGCCTTCGGATCTGAGGTAGAAGGTATACCCAGTAGTTTCTATAGGGTATCCTATGAAGACGCATTTTTCCGACTTGGGTTCGAGCTTTTCAGGTTGAAGTTTCCTGACATAAGCATCGCATCCCCAAACTGTCAGAAATGACAACTTAGGTTCCTTACCAAACCATAATTCAAACGGTGTCGTCTCAACGGATTTCGACGGAGCCCTATTTAAAATGAATGCGGAAGTCTCTAAAGCATACCCCCAAAAGGATAGCGGTAAATCGGCAAGAGACATCATAGATCGCACCATATCTAATAGAGTGCGGTTACGACGTTCGGACACACCATTACGCTGAGGTGTTCCAGGCGGCGTGAGTTGTGAAACTATTCCACATTTTCTTAAGTGTGTGCCAAACTCGTGACTCAAGTATTCTCCTCCTCGATCTGATCGTAGGAACTTCATTTTCCTATCACGTTGATTCTCAACCTCACTCTGAAATTCCTTGAACTTTTCAAAGGTTTCAGACTTGTGTTTCATTAAGTAGACATACCCATATCTACTCAAGTCATCAGTGAGGGTGAGAACATAACGATAGCCACCGCGAGCCTCAACACTCATTGGACCGCACACATCAGTATGTATGATTTCCAATAAGTTGGTTGCTCGCTCCATTGTTCCTGAGAACGGAGTCTTGGTCATTTTACCCATGAGGCATGGTTCACACGTGTCAAATGATTCATAATCAAGAGACTCTAAAAGTCCATCTGCATGGAGCTTCTTCATGCGTTTGACACCTATGTGACCAAGGCGGCAGTGCCACAAGTATGTGGGACTATCATTATCAACCTTACATCTTTTGGTACTCACACTATGAACATGTGTAGCAATACGCTCGAGATTCATTTAGAATAAACCATTTACCATAGGAGCATGACCATAAAACATATATCTCATATAAATGGAACAACCATTATTCTCAGATTTAAATGAGTAACCATCTCGAATTAAACGAGATCCCGATACAATGTTCATGCTCAAAGCTGGCACTAAATAACAATTATTGAGGTTTAAAACTAATCCCGTAGGTAAATGTAGAGGCAGCGTGCCGACGGCGATCACATCGACCTTGGAACCATTCCCGACGCGCATTGTCACCTCGTCCTTCGCCCAGTCTCCGCTTATTCCGCAGCTCCTGCTTTGAGTTACAAATGTGAGCAACTGCACCGGTATCAAATACCCAAGAGCTACTACGAGTACTGGTAAGGTACACATCAATTACATGTATATCACATATACCTTTTTGTGATGCCGGCCTTCTTGTCCGCTAAGTATTTGGGGCAGTTCCGCTTCCAGTGACCACTTCCCTTGCAATAAAAGCACTCAGTCTCGGGCTTGGGTCCATTCTTTGGCTTCTTCCCGGCAGCTTGCTTGCCGGGCGCGGCAACTCCCTTGCCGTCCTTCTGAAGGGTTTTTTACCCTTGCCCTTCTTGAACTTAGTGGTTTTATTCACCATCAACACTGATGTTCCTTTTTGACTCTACCTCTGCTGATTTCAGCATTGCAAATACTTCAGGAATGGTCTTTTCCATCCCCTGCATATTGAAGTTCATCACAAAGCTCTTGTAGCTCGGTGGAAGCGACTGAAGGACTCTGTCAATGACCGCGTCATCCGGGAGAGATTAACTCCCAGCTGAGTCAAGCGGTTATGTAACCCAGACATAGTGAGTATGTGCTCACTGACAGAACTGTTTTCCTCCATCTTACAGCTGAAGAACTTGTCAGAGACTTCATATCTCTCGACCCGGGCATGAGCTTGAAAAACCATTTTCAGCTCTTCGAACATCTCATATGCTCCGTGTCTCTCAAAACGCTTTTGGAGCCCCGGCTCTAAGCTGTAAAGCATGCCGCGCTGAACGAGGGAGTAATCATCGGTACGTGTCTGCCAAGTGTTCATAACGTCTTGTTCTGCAGGGAGAACAGGTGCTTCACCTAGCGGTGCTTGTAGGACATAATCTTTCTTGGCAGCTATGAGGATAATCCTCAGGTTCCGGACCCAGTCCGTATAGTTGCTGCCATCATCTTTCAGCTTGGTTTTCTATAGGAACGCGTTGAAGTTGAGGACAACGTTGGCCATTTGATGTACAATACATGTTGTAAAGATTTTAGACTAAGTTCATGATAATTAAGTTCATCTAATCAAATTATTCAATGAACTCCCACTTAGATAGACATCCCTCCAGTCATCTAAGTATAACATGATCCGAGTTAACTAGGCCGTGTCCGATCATCACGTGAGACGGACTAGTCAACATCGGTGAACATCTTCATGTTGATCGTATCTTCTATACGACTCATGCTCGACCTTTCGGTCTTCTGTGTTCCGAGTGTTGGAAATATGCCCTAGAGGCAATGTTGGAAATATGCCCTAGAGGCAATAATAAAAGCATTATTATTATATTTCCTTGTTCATGATAATTGTCTTTATTCATGCTATAATTGTGTTATCCGGAAATCGTAATACATGTGTGAATACATAGACACCAACATGTCCCTAGTAAGCCTCTAGTTGACTAGCTCGTTGATCAACAGATAGTCATGGTTTCCTGACTATGGACATTGGATGTCATTGATAACGAGATCACATCATTAGGAGAATGATGTGATGGACAAGACCCAATCCTAAACATAGCACAAGATCGTATAGTTCGTTTGCTAGAGTTTTTCCAATGTCAAGTATCTTTTCCTTAGACCATGAGATCGTGTAACTCCCGGATACCGTAGGAGTGCTTGGGTGTACCAAACGTCACAACGTAACTGGGTGACTATAAAGGTATACTACGGGTATCTCCGAAAGTGTCTGTTGGGTTGACACGGATCAAGACTGGGATTTGTCACTCCGTATGACGGAGAGGTATCTCTGGGCCCACTCGGTAATGCATCATCATAATGAGCTCAAGTGACCAAGTGTTGATCACGGGATCATGCATTACGGTACGAGTAAAGTGACTTGCCGGTAACGAGATTGAACGAGGTATTGGGATACCGACGATCGAATCTCGGGCAAGTAACGTACCGATTGACAAAGGGAATTGTATACGGGATTGCTTGAATCCTCGACATCGTGGTTCATCCGATGAGATCATCGAGGAG
This sequence comes from Triticum urartu, assembly GCF_003073215.2. Lineage (NCBI taxonomy): Eukaryota > Viridiplantae > Streptophyta > Magnoliopsida > Poales > Poaceae > Triticum > Triticum urartu. Next base: position 635,226,915 of record NC_053024.1, on the reverse strand, counting down.
CATGTGGGAGCCAACATGGGTATCCAGATCCCGCTGTTGGTTATGGACCGGAGAGATCTCGGTCATGTCTACATGTCTCCCGAACCCGTAGGGTCTACACACTTAAGGTTCGGTGACGCTAGGGTTGTAGAGATATGAATATTGCAGTAACCTGAAAGTTGTTCGGAGTCCCGGATGAGATCCGGACGTCACGAGGAGTTCCGGAATGGTCCGGAGGTGAAGAATTATATATAGGAAGTGCAGTTTCGGCCATCGGGAGAGTTTCGGGGGTCACCGGTATTGTACCGGGACCACCGGATGGGTCCCGGGGGTCCACCGGGTGGGACCACCCATCCCGGAGGGCCCCATGGGCTGAAGTGGGGAGGGGAACCAGCCCATAGTGGGCTGGTGCGCCCCCTTGGCCCACCCCCTGCGCCTAGGGTTGGAAACCCTAGGGTGGGGGGCGCCCCACTTGCCTTGGGGGCCACTCCACCCTTGGCCGCCGCCCCTAGGAGATCCCATCTCCTAGGGCCGGCGCCCCCCCTTGGGGAGCCTATATAAAGGGGGGAGGGAGGGGCAGCCGCACCCTTGACTCTTGGCGCCTCCCTCTCCCCTGCTACACCTCTCCCTCTCGTAGAAGAACGGCGAAGCCCTGCTGCGGTGACTGCTGCATCCACCACCACGCCGTCGTGCTGCTGGATCTTCATCAACCTCTCCTCCCCTTGCTGGATCAAGAAGGAGGAGACGTCTGCTGACCGTACGTGTGTTGAACGCGGAGGTGCCGTCCGTTCGGCGCTAGGATCTCCGGTGATTTGGATCACGTCGAGTACGACTTCCTCATCCCCGTTCTTTGAACGCTTCCGCGCGTGATCTACAAATGTATGTAGATGCAATCCGATCACTCGTTGCTAGATGAACTCATAGATGGATCTTGGTGAAACCGTAGGAATTTTTTGTTTTCTGCAACGTTCCCCAACAGGTGTCATTGATAATGAGATCACATCATTAGGAGAATGATGTGATGGACAAGACCCAATCCTAAACATAGCACAAGATCGTATAGTTCGTTTGCTAGAGTTTTTCCAGTGTCAAGTATCTTTTCCTTAGACCATGAGATCATGTAACTCCCGGATACCGTAGGAGTGCTTTGGGTGTACCAAACGTCACAACGTAACTGGGTGACTATAAAGGTATACTACGGGTATCTCCGAAAGTGTCTGTTGGGTTGACACGGATCAAGACTGGGATTTGTCACTCCGTATGACGGAGAGGTATCTCTGGGCCCACTCGGTAATGCATCATCATAATGAGCTCAAAGTGACCAAGTGTCTGGTCACGGGATCATGCATTACGGTACGAGTAAAGTGACTTGCCGGTAACGAGATTGAACGAGGTATTGGGATACCGACGATCGAATCTCGGGCAAGTAACGTACCGATTGACAAAGGGAATTGTATACGGGGTTGCTTGAATCCTCGACATCGTGGTTCATCCGATGAGATCATCGAGGAGCATGTGGGAGCCAACATGGGTATCCAGATCCCGCTGTTGGTTATTGGACGGAGAGCCATCTCGGTCATGTCTACATGTCTCCCGAACCCATAGGGTCTACACACTTAAGGTTCAGTGACGCTAGGGTTGTAGAGATATGAATATGTAGTAACCCGAAAGTTTGAAAGTTGTTCGGAGTCCCGGATGAGATCCGGACGTCACGAGGAGTTCCGGAATGGTCCGGAGGTGAAGAATTATATATAGGAAGTGCAGTTTCGGCCATCGGGAGAGTTTCGGGGGTCACCGGTATTGTACCGGGACCACCGGATGGGTCCCGGGGGTCCACCGGGTGGGACCACCCATCCCGGAGGGCCCCATGGGCTGAAGTGGGGAGGGGAACCAGCCCATAGTGGGCTGGTGCGCCCCCTTGGCCCACCCCCTGCGCCTAGGGTTGGAAACCCTAGGGTGGGGGGCGCCCCACTTGCCTTGGGGGCCACTCCACCCTTGGCCGCCGCCCCTAGGAGATCCCATCTCCTAGGGCCGGCGCCCCCCCTTGGGGAGCCTATATAAAGGGGGGAGGGAGGGGCAGCCGCACCCTTGACTCTTGGCGCCTCCCTCTCCCCTGCTACACCTCTCCCTCTCGTAGAAGAACGGCGAAGCCCTGCTGCGGTGACTGCTGCATCCACCACCACGCCGTCGTGCTGCTGGATCTTCATCAACCTCTCCTCCCCTTGCTGGATCAAGAAGGAGGAGACGTCTGCTGACCGTACGTGTGTTGAACGCGGAGGTGCCGTCCGTTCGGCGCTAGGATCTCCGGTGATTTGGATCACGTCGAGTACGACTTCCTCATCCCCGTTCTTTGAACGCTTCCGCGCGTGATCTACAAATGTATGTAGATGCAATCCGATCACTCGTTGCTAGATGAACTCATAGATGGATCTTGGTGAAACCGTAGGAATTTTTTGTTTTCTGCAACGTTCCCCAACAGCCAACAGGTATTTCAATACCTAGTTCAATCTCGTTACCGGCAAGTCTCTTTACTCATTCCGTAATGCAACATCCCGTAACTAACTCATTGGTCACATTGCTTGCAAGGCTTATAGTGATGTGCATTACCGAGAGGGTCCAGAGACACCTCTCAGATATACAGAGTGACAAATCCTAATCTTGATCTATGCCAACTCAACAAACACCATCGGAGACACCCGTAGAGCATCTTTATAGTCACCCAGTTACATTGTGACGTTTGATAGCACACTAGTGTTCCTCCGGTATTCGGGAGTTGCATAATCTCATAGGAATAGGAACATGTATAAGTTATGGAGAAAGCAATAGCAATAAACTAAACGATCATGGTGCCAAGCTAATGAGTGGGTCAAGTCAATCACATCATTCTCTAATGATGTGATCCCGTTTATCAAATGACAACTCTTTGTCTATGGCTAGGAAACTTAACCATCTTTGATTAACGAGCTAGTCAAGTAGAGGCATACTAGTGACACTCAGTTTGTCTATGTATTCACACATGTACTAAGTTTCCGATTAATACAATTCTAGCATGAATAATAAACATTTATCATGATATAAGAAAATATAAATAACAACTTTATTATTGCCTCTAGGGCATATTTCCTTCAAAAAATGCTGAACTAAAACTACTAGGCGGAGTCAAGGCACCAGCATACCCCTCGGTGCCAGCCGCCGCATGAGCGGCAAGTAGAGAGGATATAGATCCACGAGCTCATGAACAGTTTCGAGGAGATGAGTGCCCTAGTTGTCGCAGCCAGGAGGGAAAATGAAAAACTCAACTTGAAGGCGAGTCATATCATTGAGTGTAATTTTTTGAATAAAGGGGGGAAAGAGTCTTTTTTATGGTAATATGCGTCTTATTTATATCATAAGGATCATAGTAAAGTCACATACACATCGGCCGGACAAAACTAAAAAGGCAGCAAAACGTTAGTATTTGTACAAAGAAACACCAACCAAGAAGTAAAATTACAATCAAGACCGAAGAATCCTCTGTGCTTAACACCAACGCCGGGCACCTGCCTCCGACACCATCATAGAAGCCACCAAATGAACAAATGACGGATCGCCTCCACACCCGAGCTCAACGTGGCTTCATCTTTGATAGGCAGCTTTGCGGACCTCCAATGTGGCCCACCACAGGCGAAACCATTTTCATTGAACAAATCAGACCGGGGCAACACCCAGGACACACCGTCGAACTCCAGATCTGATACCCTCGCACGACTGACGTCGGAGGAGGAAACCATACCTGTCATCCACGAACCATGGACCCAACACACGATCCACCATCTTTCACATTCTGTCGATGCATACCACAATCTGCATCCGCTCCTGTACTACCTCCCAAGTTCTGCGTCGGCGCTGGAGCGAACACTGTCTCAGTGGCGGAGCCCGAGGATACAGGTCCACCACGAGGATGTCACTGCCACCATGACATCCTTACTTGAACCGACTGGTTTCAAATTTCATCCCCGACCATAGGACTAATTGCCATGTCGGAGAAGGATCTGAATATTTTTTTATTCAGCGCTGTCATTGTTATTCTCAAAGCCAAGACGATGGACATCCTAAAACAACTACGAGAGCCTAAAAAGATCCACACGCGTGGATTCGACGACGTCCCTCACCATCGACGAACAAGGTTCATCGGCCAAGGAGAGCCGCCGAAGAAAGGTGCTGGAAGGCTGGCCTGTCCTGATGACGCTAGGGTTTGAGTCCGCAAGCGATGAGGAAAAAGAACTCTATTTCGCTGCTAGTGATTAAAGGGGAAAAAGAGCCACCCACGCAGGATGTGAAGGCGGCGCAAATGTATAGGTACGTATACATGTATAAACATTAAGCCCCGCAAAAATGGTAGGACTATGTAATCGTCCGGGCTACCGATTCCATCTCTTTGTAATGTTTTAAACTTTTTGGGTTTTTGTTGTTGAAACTTTTTTTTGAAAGCAATATAGCTTTATTACTTAACGAGCTTGGGCATATCACCCAAGACACAATCGCCAACAATGGCTGGTACATTGGAGTCCCACTGCATACAGTGGTCAGAACCACAACTACGGCCAATCCTGGCCAACTCGTGAGCAACAGAGTTCGCATTTCATCTACACACTGAGACATTGAATTTCGAGAACCCGAGTTTCATCTGGTACTTCATATCTTCTAGCACTGCCACGTACGCCGAGGAGTCCGACTGATGTGTATCCAGAGTTTCAGCTAGCAGCTGGGAATCAGTTTCAAACACCACTCGCACCATGCCAAGATCTGCTGCCATATTGATTGCATGAGACATGGCATCAGCTTCTGCCGCGAAGGCGTCATGGATGTTCTCCGTCCTTCCCGCGCGAGGGCAGACAAGCCGACCGTCAGCCGTCCTCGCAGCCACGCCCCAACCTGCATGATCCTGCCCTGCCACAAATGATCCATCGACATTTATTTTGTACTCCGACTCTGCGGGAGGCTGCCACTTGTCTGACGGGGGTTTGTCCGCAGTCCTCCCAAAGATTTGCATGTATTCCAGGACATTACTCCTCGTTCTCCTCGCCACGTCAGCAGGCTGGGTGGGCATTTGTCCCTCTCTCAACTTGTTTCGATTTGACCACCACAGCCACCAAAAGGTGAGTACGTGTAGGGGCTTTTGAAACTTGATTGATGAGGATCGGGTCCAGGTCATGTTGCCATGGTGTTCATGCATGCAGGGGATGGTCTTACAGCACCCTGGCCGGTCGGACCCGTACTGCGTACCGCGTTATAAAACTACTAGCTGGCGACTTCCCTTATCCCGGTTTCATCTCATCTCTCGGAAACAAAACTTTTATCTTTTGCAACTACTCCCTTCGTTCTAAATTACTCGTCACAGAAATAAACATATCTAAAACTAAAATACATCTAGATACATCCATACCTATAACTAAGTAATTCGAAACGGAGGCAGTACCTCTGCAAATCGCAACCGGCAGACCAAGTCGGCCAGGCATACCGACGGTCCACCGGCCAGAAGCTCCCGCGCAAGCCGAGCCCCTACGAGAAGCCTCTAGCCAGGGTAAGATGCATACTCACTTTGGAATTTTTTAGAGCTTAACTGACTTGCCTTCTCAAACTTAGTAACAAACGTGTTTACAAGCCTTGACACATTACAAGAGAAAAATCCGTCCTTGCATACAAATTTGGAAATATGATTGTTTGACTTTGCATCATTCTGTGAGGAAGAAAAACGAATATTCAATCTATTTTGTACATTAGTTAGTCGTTCTTGCATAATTTAAAACTTGCCCGATCGGACGAAATACCTCAAGAAAAGGTGCAAACCGACATTGTGACTTTTCCCCTTACATATTTGTTCTTTGCAGTGCTTCGTCATCATCCTAGGGATCATATATACGGTTATGATCATCATGGAGGAAGGGCCACTCGGCACAAAAATATTCGGTTTGTGCGTGATTTGGGCTTTCATGGTTGCAATACTCTGGCTTACGTTTAAAGCATGCGATTATCCGGATTTAGATACAATCGATACCTAATATCTTCGCTCCACAACTGGTTTTCTTGGTTGGAGTAATGGTATACACATGATCGTTGCATTTATAGTGTATTATGTATAGTGATTTATGATGGATGCATCAATATACTGTTTTATGCAAATGACAAAAACTATGTATTCTGACTTCATTGTGGCATACAATTGGTCGTAACGCTTCGTCTCAACCGCTCGAGAGCAAAACAGCAATTAGGGAACAACAGTTTCCTTGCAGAACACTGGTGAAGCCACAACCTCTGCCCCCTCTGGTCGTTGCTCCGATGGCAGACAGAGGGCGAGGGTCTATGTTTCGTTTGGTGCTGCTGGAGTGATGAGGACGGCGTCGCGTCAAATAAATCTGCTTCGGCTTCTTCATCTTCATGATGATGTTGAGAAGCCGGTAGCCTCGTCTTCTTGCCAACTCTTTGAGACGGTGGGCAGGGCACTAATAGGATTTAGGATTTTCTTTTTCTATTTTTTAATTAAACGGTTAAAATATCGTCTGCTTTATGTAACTTATTATGTTTGAACTTTAATGAAATCCATCGTGTTTGATGATTTTTCTTTGATTTAGTTGAACCACGATTTGAAATGTATGCGTGTAGCGTTGGATAGCCGGCTCCTACATCCGTGTTTATGGACTGGTCCTTCTGTCCACGGACAAATGTGTTAGAGATGCCCTAAAGCCCCACAATAGACAGAGTATATAAATAATCACATAAAAATACACGAGACAATAGGGGTGCACCACAATTGTAGAAGAGGTTCGATTCAAGGCCCATAGCCGACAAATAGAACGCATGCTCGAACGCAAAAGAAACTATTCAGAGCGGCAGGAACCTTAAAATTAGAGAAGTACTACTTTCAAAAATCACTTCCACATTCTCAGGTTACGGCAAGTGGCATGCTGCATGCACGTTACTTATCGCAACCTCGTAGTTTTCTTTTTTTTGTAGATTTGTTTATTTAAAATGTTTTTATCTCTTAAACCTTGCCTCCAAATATCAAACCGTTTTCACCTTGAATTTCTCATGTCGAGATCTTTAAAACTAGATCCCATGTTGATAGGTTTTGACGAACTTTTTTTACGAAGAAAAACCGGACGAAAAAACCGTGACTCTTGTGGAAGGAAAAAAAAATAGAAAACATGTTTTTTTGAAAGACATGACCATCTCTCACGGAAGCAAAACCGTGCCTCTCGTGAAACGAAAAAAACTCGTTTTTTTCTTTTTCGAGAGGCATGGCCATGCCTCTCACGGAAGCGAAATCATACCTCTCGTGGAGGCAAAATCATGCCTTTCACGAAAAAAACATTTTTTCGGTTTCCAAGAGGCACGGCTGAGCCTCTCGTGGAAGCAAAACCGTGCCTCTTACGGGAGGAAAAAAACACATTTTTTTGTTTCTGAGAGGCACGGTCATGCCTCTCGTGGAAGAAAAAAAGAAAACATACACATTGTTTTCTGTTTTCGAGATGTACGGCCGTGCCTCTCGCGAAAGCAAATCCATACTTCTCGCTGAAGCAAAACCGTACCTCTCGTGGAAGCAAAAAAAAAAATGCTTTTTTTGTGCAAAAGATTGATTTTTTGGGTCCAAAATCTAAGAATGACCGGTGAAAAACCAAAAGATAAAAAAAACAAAAAATGCCTAAAAAGCCAAAACGCATGCGAAAAATAAGCAAAATCTAGAGGGAGCACCCAGAGCACGACACGTGGCGGAGGGTGAGAGCACGACACATAGCGGTGGCTGAGAGTGACACACTCTCAGCCCACCCCCAAGTGACCGTCGGAAGGCCCCCGAAGGAGCGCTCGTCAACTAGTTGCTCCCCAGAAACCCGGGACCTACGCTCTAATCTATCTAAGCCTCTGCAGTGCCATCTCATCCTTACTATGAACTTCATCACTAATAATGACAAAATATGATAATCACTCATTGACTACTTTTTGTCCAAGTTAACTTTTTTTAACCATCTTGGCCTAAAAGCATGCATAATAGCATTTCCCGCCGCTATCTCTGCTAAGTTTTCATGTGAAAAATAGAAGAGGGGTACATATAAGTTAAGTGAACCAAAACATTTTTGTCATTTCAGTTTAAACAATAAGTTCCTTGCGATATTGTTTTTTGCTCGAGGACATTCTATGTTAAGTTTTGGAGGCTGGTTAGTGTATTTTTGAACTCATGTTTAAACCGGATAATCTCAAATTTTCTCAGAGAATCACTTCTATTTGATTACTAAAGACTAATTAATGCAAAAGATTGTGAACTTATTTATTTAATGCTCCCTAAAAACATGGACTATTTTAGGTGCAAAATCAAGTTATATATTTAAGATAATAACCGTAGTGATCGATCCTGATCAACAAGAGGCACACAACAAAGTATAGAGGGGAAGACTTCGTCTAGTATGACCGTGAGCGCTTATACCTGCGCTCTTACCAAGTGCTGCCACATCCATGACCCTAACAACTTTTGTGAAGGCCCATACGATCAATATACATCGGAGGGCCCCCGATCCTATTCTGCCTGCCTGCAGTATATAAAGGAGAGGAAAACCCTTCAGCTAGAAGAGTCATCACTCATTCATCAAGTCATCCATTCACAGCCACCACCATCACTCCCATCTACAGTAGCCACCGCCATTTCCATAGCCATATCCACTTCCTTAGCCTCCATCTACATTAGCCATAATACTTGCAATCAAGAACACATCGTAATCTGCGGGGATTGTAAGACTTATAATATCCCCATGTACATGCACTAAGAGATTGTTGGTTTACTTTAACAATAACGTTATTCAATGTGTTACGCTATGCTTTTCTCTCTCTTGTTTCTACCTCGTTTTAAGGCTTCGCAGATACCCGCTGGGATAGCGAAGATCAATCATGGAGAGGTTGAGTGCAGAGAGGAGCAGAAGGCTATGTCGAACGTCGGTGAAAGTAAGATTAGTACGATAGCTGGAACATATTCTCTAGGGGTACATAAGGTGCAGTCATTTAGCACCAATGCGTTGGTCGGATTATTTCTTAATAACTAGGATAAACCCGCGAGAAGGCAAGGGCCTCGGTTGGGAAATAAAATCTCGATGCTGCGGCAGTTGGTCATGGGGTTATTTGGACGCATCTCCCACAAACATTATGTTGAGAACATATAAGTAGTGATGTTTACCAATGACATCTTGATTATCTATATAGGATCCCGAGCATAGGTATATACAGCTACAAGTAAAACCTCTAGCCCAGGCCATTTCTTTATCATTGTTTCTTCCTTTAAACTGTACGATTAAGTTCAAGATAGCGAAACATTTTTAGTAACAAGTTCTTGCAGAAATCACTTTTCCAAGGCATGAATTTTTGTGGGTTCAATTACCTATGGTCACTCTAGGAGAAAAAAACCCTATTTACATCCAAAACCGGATCGAAGATAATCAACCATCGAACAACCAAAACCGTAGCTAGAACGAGATGTCGGCGCACCACTATTGATGTTCCCCTATCGGAACCGGCTTGACCTTATCGATGACAGTTGATAAGTCTTGCTCGTGCCCCTAAAGACCAGTGTCCGAAAGCCATAGTAATCGCATTGAACCTTTGACATACCAGCTCAAAGATAAAGCACCGTCATCCACCTGAATGCCACTCCTGCGAGATAAAAATCCTGAACTAAAACTATTAGGCTGAGCCAAGGCACCAGGATACCCCTCTGTGCCAGTCGCCGCATGAGCGGCAAGTAAAGAGGACATAGATCCATGAGCTCACTAACAGTTTGAAGGAGATGAGTGCCCTAGTTGTCGCAGCCAGGAGGGAAAATGAGAAACTCAACTTGAAGGCGAGTCGTATCATTGAGTGTAATTTTCTAAAAAAGGGAGGGAGTCTTTTTTTATTATAATATGTGTCTTATTTATATCATAAGGATCATAGTACCAGCCACATACACATCGGCCTGCCAAAACTGAAAAGGAAGCAAAACGTTATTCTTTACACAAAAAAACACTAGCCAAGAAGTAAAATTACAATCAAGACCGAAGAATCCTCTGTGCTTAACACCAACACCCGTCGCCTGCCTCTGGCACCACCATAGAAGCCTCCAAATGAACAAATGACACATCCGATTACGATGTGGCTCCATCGCTGATAGGCAACATTGCGGACCTCCAATGTGGCTCACCACAAGCGAAAACATTTTCATTGAACAAATCAGGCCGGGGCAACACCCCGGACACGCCGTCGAACTTCAGATCTAGTACCCTCACACAACTAAGACGTCGGACGAGGAAACCATACCTGTCATCCATGAACCACGAACCCAGCACACGATCCACCATCTTCCACATGCCGTCGATGTAGACCATAATCTGCATCCACTCCTGGACTACCTCCCAAGCTCTGCGTCGGCGCTGGAGCGAACACGGTCGCAATGGCGGAGCCTGAGGACACAGGTCCACCATGAGGATGCCGCCGCTGCCACGACATCCTTGCTTGAACAGACTGATTTCCAATTCCATCCCCAACCATAGGACTAATCGCCAGGTCGAAGAAGGATCTAAAGAATTATTATTCAGCATTGTCATCGCCATCATTGAAGCCAAGATGGTGAGCATCCTAAAAACCTTAATATGAGAGCCTAAGAAATGATACAAACGCATGGATTCGACGATCCCCCTAACCACCGACGACCGAGGTCGTGGTCAAAGGAGAGCCCCCGAAGAAAGGTGCTGGAAGGCTGGCCTCTCCTAGTGACGCTAGGGTTCCAGTCCGCAAGTGGTGAGGAAAAAGAACTCTAATCCGTTGCTAGTGACTAATTAAGGGGGAAAAGAGTCAGCCACGTAGGATGTGAAGGCGGCACAAACGTATAGGATACGTATCTCTTCTCTACTATTAAAGGAGGATCAAACGTCGTAATGGTTCGACCTAGTGCTGCCCACCTACGACAACCATCCTGCCCCTCGCATGATCCCTCATGTGAAAAAAATCGCCAAAGAAACCCCACGTTCCAAGCCAAAGAAAAGCTACGGAAAAACCCCACGTGCTCCACCTTCTCCATCCCTCCCCCACATGCTGATCTCCCATTACTCAAAAAAAAAGAACAGTTTTGCTAGAACTCATCTAGATGAGATTTAATTTGGTCGTATTCATCTTTTATAGCCATTCGATATGATGCTATAAGATGCGTGTGTGCTGACGTGAGTTGTATCCATTTTTGTTTTTCAGGTGAATGAGACCAAATTACGTCTCATCTAGATGAGTTCTAGGTACTCCCAAAAAAGAACATGCCGATCTCCCCATGCCTTTCCCTCTCGACGTCGCACCTCAAGGGTCTCCTCTCCCTCTCTGTCTCCGGCAACCGTGGGGGAACGCGCCGGCGCAGCCGTCCAAGCATGCCCGCCTGGACTCCTCGTTGGGATTCATCCGTGGGCTCGACCTAGGGCGCCACAACTATCACAACCACGGGGCACGCGTCTTCTCCAACCTGCAAGCTCTCGCAGGGAGCCTGGCTGTGGACATGTCATCGTGTTGACGCTGCGGTCGTACATCATGGTTGCTATCGCTATCACATCCATGGCGACGACGGGGGTGCCGCTCGAGCTACCGATTCCACCCGACGGACGAGGAGCTAGAGGTCGACCTGTATCTGCCGCCCCTCTCCCACGTCTGCAATCATGATGGCCAATGGCTCTTTGCCCGCATGGCGCGGCACGCGGGTCCTGGAAGACCACCACGTGCAACGACCACCTCCTCGACAACGCCCCTGGGTGCTACCTGAACAAGCTTCTCAGTTCTCACATGGATCCATCTCTTTTCCTTTTTTGCTTTGAGGTTGTGCTTGTCCGTGAAAATACATGGTTGATTGATGAACTTTGTCTTCGTGTCTGTTTCAGATGCTTAATGTCCTAAAAGACACGTCAGTCGGTCTGGATGTGCATCTCTCTAATCCCCGAGGTATACAAAATTGCATCTTGTTCAAGCTTCCATGTAGTATATAACAATTTATCCTTTATAGATGATAACCTACTGTACAGTACATACGTACTATTATATTAAGACATTGGAGTTCAATGCATGAATTGTGGCTAATGCAATCACTAATTCACTTGCTTTGATTATATCTAACTCCATGCCAACGACCACTATGTGTGGATGCCACATCCAGGACAGGTGTGCCCCTGGAAGCACCTCGACGTTGCCCTAGGCTTTACATTCTGGTAATGCAAATCCCATCTGCCTCCTCTGCTCAGAGTCATGGTTCTGAAACCCTAAAGTTTATAGTAAGTTTACCCTCTAGTATTGTCGTAAGCATCATTCAATTAAAATAGGTAAATAGTACAACAAGTGGTTCGGTTCATAGTGGGATCCGGTATGTCATGCTCTTTCTGCGAACAACAAAGACAATGCAGCGACAATTAATCAGAGCTGCTGGTGAATAATATGACTACAGAGAGTTGAGATGTCACTAATGGCTTCATCTATGAGCTATGAGTTGTCAAGGCTGTATTAGTTATCATAAATAAGATAATATTAATTGGGACAATTGTATTATTTATTTAATGTAATATTGATCATAATTATAGCAACAGAGAATACTTCCATGTAGCTGTCTGAATGAAAACCAAGTGTACGGGCATAATTTAAGATTCCCTTGTATCATTAATAAAATCATCGTCTCACTTTTTTGGACTGTATTTTGTTTTTCATTCTTTGATTTTTTTTTTAAATTTGGATAGATGCATAGCTGAAGTAGATTGTATTAGGCTACATGTGCATTCCACATGTTTGATACTTATGAAATCGGAGATCTGGTGATTAGATAATTCTTATCTGGCTCGCAATCCCCAACAATGGACTTAATACTACTTGCAGAACAACTACACTTTGGTGTGCACTCAAGTGACTAAACTCTTATTCGTTTATTTTTCCTCACCAACTTAACATAAGGGAGTTCATTTTTCATTTACAATGAATCCAAGATTAAGTAGTGATTTTTTCTGCCTCGGATGCTACAATAAATCATCTCAAACACGCTAACATTTTCTGATCCAACTTCCGAGCTTGTGTTTGGAATTGGATTATATAAGTGTGCTTTATACATATTATATTTCTGAAAGGAACATGTTCATCATCAAGCCAACAGATTATAGGCATACGTTCTTGGTAAATTAATAGCAGTATTATTCTTTCTCTATACCTTCTTTTTATTAGAGAAGCAGTTGAGATGTTCTAATCAGACTAATGCATTGCATGTTTTGTGTGTTTTAACCAGAGGCCAAAAGACCGAAAGCACTTTAAAAATATGTATTGAGCTCTGAAACTACGATACTTATAAACAATGTTTGTGCATCTCCTTTGAACACTTACTTTTTCTCGACTCTTGTTTTTTGTTGTTCTGCAACCAACTTCAAGGGTGAAATGAGACAATATAGAGCATTCGATCTGCTGATTTTATGTGAATTACTGTAATATCTACCACATAGTTTCCAGTCACTTTTGTTCTTCTTAGACCTGCCATTTACACATCTCCTGAGAGTGGGATCAACACAATTTTCAGTTTGCATTTTGTTCGCAATTTCCATTTTTGTTACCCTATCGAGATACATCTCCTTGATCATTTGTATTTGTTAGCACATTAGTTTTGGACGAATCATAAGAGAACCTGAAGATAAAATTGTTAACATAACTTCCAGAACCAAAGAAACACATGGCATTTATATTTGTCGCCATTTCTAATGTTGCATCAAGAGAGGGTGGGTTACCGCATCAAGTTCCTCTCTTGCATGTACCATATCGTTACAGAAGTGAGAAAAACTCTGGAATTACATAGTACCGTTATAAGGGATGGTTACCACGTCCATTTAGATAAGATAAACATGAGCTAGATCAATCTCTATCACTTTCTGAAATTTGAAACAACTTGGAGAAAAAAATAGTTGCTCTGTTACATTTCTGTATATGCTCAAAAGTAAGCATGGTTCTCCTAGACATGAATTTTGAAGTGTCTGCTCTTCATTTTTGTGTTCATAAGCCTAACTAATATTTTGTGCAGATATTAACTACACCCCGTTCCTGAAAGAGAGCGTGATATTTGTTTTGCTAACAACCTAAGACCAAGGGGTAAGCAAGATTGGACTTTTTTACCCTTGATTAGTTACTACACTACCTATATTGTGTCATGTTCTATCCTCACGGCCATATAATATGAACTACTATTGATACATAAGTACACTGTGCACTTTGGTTTGCTATCGTGATGAATTGGGTTGCTCTTCGTTTTGCAGTACAAACATGATTAGCTTCAACATCTCAGATCGTGAAAGAGGTGTGACTAACCTCTTACATGTGATTTTTCCATTACAGAACTCCCATGTCACAATAGTGATAGATATATGTTTTCCCAAAAGTCAATATTAGTGCTTTTCATAATGCAAAATGACATGGCATGACAAGATTCATTGTTTGGTAGAATAGTTATTATTGCATTGGAGTGCTACCTATGAATAAGATGAACCATGTTGGATATGCTTACTCACGTGATACTTGTGTGCTTGTATACGTCTTTGTACTTCTTAAATGGAAAGCACAAAGCTTTAAGTACAAGTACCTATTTATATTGTGATTTACAAGTCGGATGCGACAAGCTAATTGTCAATAGCGACTGCATGGAGGTGGTTGAGATCATGCGGGGTGGAGGAAACTCTATTGGCCAAGCGACGATGATTTATGAAGAGCGTGCTTTTCTTGCTAGAGGTTTTATTCAATTTAATCTGTGTGTTTAGTCCTAGAGAAATCTATAGAGTGGCTCATACTTCAACTTCTAATGCAGAGGGACATCATCATGTTTGGTATGAGGATCTGCATGACTTGAATATTGATCTGATAGCTGATGATGTAACTATTTTTACCAATGAATAAACTTGTCATAATGTTTTCCCATAAAAAGGAGAGTGTTGGGGATATTACTATCAGTTATGACCCGCCCAGGAGGGGCCGGGTCAGCCCCAATGGCGGGTTACACAAGAAGCCCAGTAAACATTCAAGATTATAGTTTATTAAATCTTATAGAAGGCCCAAAGGCCTGAAGGCGGTTTAAGGCCTGATATTGTGAACCACCATATGTAAGGAAAGACTTGTAAAGAAAGGCATGTAAAGGAAGTCACCGAGCCGGACACGATTATGAGCCGACCGGGACTCTGTAGGCCACCAGGCGTCAACCCATGTATATAAGGGGACGACCCGGTGGCGGCTTAGGGCAAGAAAGAAGAAGTCGATAACCAAGCCGGCGAGTTGAGCCTCTTGGCGATCGAAACCCCAACAATACCAATCCCAGCTAGACGTAGGCTTTTACCTTCATCGTAAGGGGCCGAACTAGTATAAAACCTTCTCGTGTCCTTTGTCCTGATTAACCCCTTTAAGCTTCCTAATGCGATGGCCCTACGACTAAGTCCTCGCTCTAGGATATCTGCCGTGACAATTCCACGACAGTTGGCGCCCACCGTGGGGCCAGCGCACGGTGGATTTGAGTTCTTGAAGGGCAACTTCGAAGGGCTCAAGGGATACCCTGTGGGCCGGATGACCAAGAGTCGTCGCAGAAAGCTCTACATTGACGACGAAGGCTGGGGCCCAGAGGCCGGCTCAATTGAGTACGGATACCAGGTCCCCTTCGGCGGAATTCACGTCTTCATAGCCTGGATCAGCGAGTCAGGTCCTGAGCCGGACGTCCACACAAACCTCATCGAAGTGGCTCGGCGCACGAGGACTGCCCGTGTTCAATCTGTCGTGAAGCATGCCTTCGTAGGCTGCGTCCACGGCGGTGAATACTCTGAAGGATCGGTGGAGGGCGGTGAGACGGTCATCTGTTCTGATACTGCTTCATCAACGGGCGAGACAGACTCTTTGTACCAACTGCAGGACGACATGCTCGGGGGCTGTTCCGATGGCAGCAGTATTCCGGACCCTCTTGAGCCGCCAAATTGGGCCAGAGTCTTCATGGCAGGGACACAGCCCGGGCAGAACTCTACAGCAGCGGCGGCAACCAGGTCGGCTGCGGCCGGGTCAGGAGACCCCGCGCGCCCCCGGCTTAGATCTGTTGGGGAACGTAGCAGAATTTTAAAATTTTCTACGCATCACCAAGATCAATCTATGGAGTCATCTAGCAACTAGGGAGAGAGGAGTGCATCTACATACCCTTGTAGATCACGAGCGGAAGCGTTCAAGAGAACGGGGTTGATGGAGTCGTACTCGACGTGATCCAAATCACCGAAGATCCTAGCGCCGAACGGACGGCACCTCCGCGTTTCAACACACGTACGGAGCGAGGACGTCTCCTGCGCCTTGATCCAGCAAGGAGGAGGGAGAGGTTGAGGAAGAGGGCTCCAACAGCAGCACGACGGCGTGGTGGTGGTGAAGCTGCAGTACTCCGGCAGGGCTTCGCCAAGCTCTTATGGAGGAGGAGAGGTGTTGGGGAGGGGAGGGGCTGCGCCTTGGATGTTTTTGCAGCCCTCCCCTCACCCCTCTATTTATAGGGGAAGGGGGAAGGGGGCCGGCCCCTCTAGATGAGATCTAGAGGGGGGCGGCGGCCAAGGGGAGGGGGCTTGCCCCCCAAGCAAGGGGGCGCCCCCCCCTTAGGGTTTTCCCCCCAACCCTAGGCGCATGGGCCCTAGGGGGGTGTGGCGCCCCAGCCCACTTGGGCTGGTTCCCTTCTCCATACAGCCCATAAGGCCCTCCGGAAGAGGTGGCCCCTCCCGGTGGACCCCCGGAACCCCTCCGGTGGCCCCGGTACAATACCGATATGCCCCCGAACCTTTCCGGCGACCGTATGACAACTTCCCATATATAAATCTTTACCTCCGGACCATTCCGGAACTCCTCGTGACGTCCGGGATCTCATCCGGGACTCCGAACAACATTCGGTAATCACATACAAGTCTTCCTAACAACCCTAGCGTCACCGAACCTTAAGTGTGTAGACCCTACGGGTTCGGGAGACATGCAGACATGACCGAGACGACTCTCCGGTCAATAACCAACAGCGGGATCTGGATACCCATGTTGGCTCCCACATGCTCCACGATGATCTCATCGGATGAACCACGATGTCGAGGATTCAATCAATCCGTATACAATTCCCTTTGTCAATCGTTACTTGCCCGAGACTCGATCGTTGGTATCCCAATACCTTGTTCAGTCTCGTTACCGGCTAGTCACTTTACTCGTACCGTAATGCATGATCCCGTGACCAACCCGTTGGTCACATTGAGCTCATTATGATGATGCATTACCGAGTGGGCCCAGAGATACCTCTCCGTCATACAGAGTGACAAATCCCAGTCTCGATTCGTGCCAACCCAACAGACACTTTCGGAGATACCTGTAATGTACCTTTATAGTCACCCAGTTACGTTGTGACGTTTGGCACACCCAAGGCACTCCTACGGAATCCGGGAGTTGCACAATCTCATGGTCTAAGGAAATGATACTTGACATTCAGAAAAGCTACAACAAACGAACTATACATCGATCTTTGAGCTATGCTTAGGATTGGGTCTTGTCCATCACATCATTCTCCTAATGATGTGATCCCGTTATCAATGACATCCAATGTCCATAGTCAGGAAACCATGACTATCTTTTGATCAACGAGCTAGTCAACTAGAGGCTCACTAGGGACGTGTTGTGGTCTATGTATTCACACATGTATTACGATTCCGGATAACACAATTATAGCATGAACAATAGACAATTATCATGAACAAAGAATATAATAATAACCATTTTATTATTGCTCTAGGGCATATTTCCAACAGTCTCCCACTTGCACTAGAGTCAATATTCTAGTTACATTGTGATGAATCGAACACCCATGCAGTTCTGGTGTTGATCATGTTTTGCTCTAGGGAGAGGTTTAGTCAACGGATCTGCTACATTTAGGTCCGTATGTACTTTACAAATCTCTATGTCTCCATTTGAACACTTACGATGGAGTTGAGCGACGCTTGATATGCTGGTCTTCCTGTGAAACCTGGCTCCTTGCAAGGCAATAGCTCCAGTGTTGTCACAGAAGAGAGTCATCGGGCCCGACGCATTGGGTATGACTCCTAGGTCGGTAATGAACTCCTTCACCCAGACTGCTTCTTGTGCTGCCTCCGAGGCTGCCATGTACTCCGCTTCACATGTAGATCCCGCCACAACGCTTTGCTTGCAACTGCACCAGCTTACTGCCCCACCATTCAAAATATACACGTATCCGGTTTGTGACTTAGAGTCATCCAGATCTGTGTCGAAGCTAGCATCGACGTAACCCTTTACGACGAGCTCTTCGTCACCTCCATAAACGAGAAACATTTCCTTAGTCCTTTTCAGGTACTTCAGGATATTCTTGACCGCTGTCCAGTGTTCCATCCGGGATTACTTGGTACCTTCCTACCAAACTTACGGCAAGGTTTACATCAGGTCTGGTACACAGCATAGCATACATGATAGACCCTATGGCCGAGGCATAGGGGACACTCATCTTTTCTCTATCTTCTGCCGTGGTCGGGCATTGAGCCGTGCTCAATCTCAGTACCTTGCAATACAGGCAAGAACCCCTCTTTGACTGATCCATTTTGAACTTCTTCAATATCTTGTCAAGGTACGTACTTTGTGAAAGACCAATGAGGCGTCTCGATCTATCTCTATAGATCTTGATGCCTAATATATAAGCAGCTTCTCCAAGGTCCTTCATTGAAAAACACTTGTTCAAGTAGGCCTTTATGCTTTCCAAGAATTCTATATCATTTCCCATCAACAGTATGTCAATCCACATACAATATGAGAAATGCTACAGAGCTCCCACTCACTTTCTTGTAAATGCAGGCTTCTCCATAAGTCTGCATAAACCCAAACGCTTTGATCATATCATCAAACGAATGTTCCAACTCCGAGATGCTTGCACCACCCACAGATCGAGCGTTGGAGCTTGCACACCTTGTCAACATTCTTAGGATTGACAAAACCTTCTGGCTGCATCATATACAATTCTTCCTTAAGGAAACCATTAAGGAATACCGTTTTGACGTCCATTTGCCATATCTCATAATCATAGAACGCGGCAATTGCTAACATGATTCGGACGGACTTCAGCTTCGCTACGGGTGAGAAAGTCTCATCATAGTCAACCCCTTGAACTTGTCGATAACCCTTAGCGACAAGGCGAGCTTTATAGATGGTCACATTACCATCCGCGTCTGTCTTCATCTTAAAGATCCATTTATTTTCTAATGCTCGCCGATCATCGGGCAAGTCAGTCAAAGTCCATACTTCGTTTTCATACATGGATTCTATCTCGGATTTCATGGCTTCCAGCCATTTGTCGAAATCCGGGTCCGCCATCGCTTCTTCATAGTTCGAAGGTTCACCGTTGTCTAACAACATGATTCCCAAGGCAGGGTTGCCGTACCACTCTGGTGCGGAACGTGTCCTCGTGGACCTACGAAGTTCAGTACAACTTGATCTGAAGTTTCATGATCATCATCATTATCACTTCCTCTCTAGTCGGTGCAGGCACCTCAGGAACATTTTCTTGAGCTGCGCCACTTACCGGTTCAAGAGGTAATACTTCATCAAGTTCTACTTTCCTCCCACTTATTTCTTTCGAGAGAAACTCTTTCTCTAGAAAGGACCCATTCTTGGCAACAAAGATCTTGCCTTCGGATCTGAGGTAGAAGGTATACCCACATAGTTTCTTTGGGGTATCCTATGAAGACGCATTTTTCCGATTTGGGTTCGAGCTTTTCAGGTTGAAGTTTCTTGACATAAGCATCGCATCCCCAAACTTTTAGAAACGACAGCTTAGGTTTCTTCCCAAACCATAATTCATACGGTGTCGTCTCAACGGATTTCGACGGAGCCCTATTTAAAGTGAATGCGGCAGTCTCTAAAGCATAGCCCCAAAAATGATAGCGGTAAATCGGTAAGAGACATCATAGATCGCACCATATCTAATAGAGTGCGATTACGACGTTCGGACACACCATTACGCTGAGGTGTTCCAGGCGGCGTGAGTTGTGAAACTATTCCACATTTTCTTAAGTGTGTGCCAAATTCTGACTCAAGTATTCTCCCCACGATCTGATCGCAAGAACTTGATTTTCCTGTCACGTTGATTCTCAACCTCACTCTGAAATTCCTTGAACTTTTCAAAGGTCTCAGACTTGTTTCATTAAGTAGACATACCCATATCTACTCAAGTCATCAGTGAGGGTGAGAACATAACGATAGCCACCGCGAGCCTCAACACTCATTGGACCGCACACATCAGTATGTATGATTTGCAATAAGTTGGTTGCTCGCTCCATTGTTCCTGAGAACAGAGTCTTGGTCATTTTACCCATGAGGCATGGTTCGCACGTGTCAAATGATTCATAATCAAGAGACTCCAAAAGTCCATCTGCATGGAGCTTCTTCATGCGTTTGACACCTATATGACCAAGGCGGCAGTGCCACAAGTATGTGGGACTATCATTATCAACCTTACATCTTTTGGTATTCACACTATGAATATGTGTAGCATTACGCTCGAGATTCATTAAGAATAAACCATTCACCATCGGAGCATGACCATAAAACATATCTCTCATATAAATAGAACAACCATTATTCTCGGATTTAAATGAGTAGCCATCTC
The DNA here is from genome assembly GCF_003073215.2 of Triticum urartu. Taxonomy (NCBI): domain Eukaryota; kingdom Viridiplantae; phylum Streptophyta; class Magnoliopsida; order Poales; family Poaceae; genus Triticum; species Triticum urartu. The sequence continues at coordinate 635,206,250 of NC_053024.1, read as the reverse complement.
GTATTAAACGAGATCCTGATACAATGTTCATGCTCAAACATGGCACTAAATAACAATTATTGAGGTTTATAACTAATCCCGTAGGTAAATGTAGAGGTAGCGTGCCGACGGCGATCACATCGACCTTGGAACCATTCCCGACGCGCATCGTCACCCTCGTCCTTCGCCAGTTCCGTTTATTCCGCAGCTCCTGCTGTGAGTTACAAATATGAGCAACGGCACCGGTATCAAATACCCAGGAGTTACTACGAGTACTGGTAAGGTACACATCAATTACATGTATATCAAATATACCTTTTGTTTTTTTGCCGGCCTTCTTGTCCGCTAAGTATTTGGGGCAGTTCCGCTTCCAGTGACCCGCTTCCCTTGCAATAAAAGCACTCAGTCTCGGGCTTGGGTCCATTCTTTGGCTTCTTCCCGGCAGCTTGCTTGCCGGGCGCGGCAACTCCCTTGCCGTCCTTCTTGAAGTTCTTTTTACCCTTGCCTTTCTTGAACTTAGTGGTTTTATTCACCATCAACACTTGATGTTCCTTTTTGACTTCTACCTCTGCTGATTTCAGCATTGCAAATACTTCAGAATGGTCTTTTCCATCCCCTGCATATTGAAGTTCATCACAAAGCTCTTGTAGCTCGGTGGAAGCGACTGAAGGATTATGTCAATGACCGCGTCATCCGGGAGATTAACTCCCAGCTGAGTCAAGCGGTTATGCAACCCAGACATTGAGTATGTGCTCACAAATTTTCCTCCATCTTACAACTGAAGAACTTGTCAGAGACTTCATATCTCTCACCCGGGCATGAGCTTGGAAAACCATTTTCAGCTCTTAGAACATCTCCATATGCTACACTGCTGAAGAACTGTCAGAGACTTCATATCTCTCGACCCGGGCATGAGCTTGGAAAACCATTTTCAGCTCTTCGAACATCTCATATGCTCCGTGTCGCTCAAAACGCTTTTGGAGCCCCGGTTCTAAGCTGTAAAGCATGAGCACTGAACGAGGGAGTAATCATCAGCACGTGTCTGCCAAGCGTTCATAACGTCTTGGTTTCTGTGGGACGGGTGCGTCACCTAGCGGTGCTTCTAGGACATAATCTTTCTTGGCAGCTATGAGGATGATCCTCAGGTTCCGGACCCAGTCCGTATAGTTGCTGCCATCGTCTTTCAGCTTGGTTTTCTCTAGGAACGCGTTGAAGTTGAGGGCAACATTAGCGTGGCCATTTGATCTACAAGACATATTGCAAAGATTTTAGACTATGTTCATGATAATTAAGTTCATCTAATCAAATTATTTAATGAACTCCACTCAGATAGACATCCCTCTAGTCATCTAAGTGATACATGATCCGAGTCAACTAGGCCGTGTCCGATCATCACGTGAGACGGACTAGTCATCATCGGTGAACATCTTCATGTTGATCGTATCTTCTATACGACTCATGTTCGACCTTTCGGTCTTCCGTGTTCCGAGGCCATGTCTGTACATGCTAGGCTCGTCAAGTCAACCTAAGTGTATTGCGTGTGTAAATCTGGCTTACACCCGTTGTATTCGAACGTTAGAATCTATCACACCCGATCATCACGTGGTGCTTCGAAACAACGAACCTTCGCAACGGTGCACAGTTAGGGGGAACACTTTCTTGAAATTATTACGAGGGATCATCTTATTTAAGCTACCGTCGTTCTAAGCAAATAAGATGTAAAACATGATAAACATCACATGCAATCAAATAGTGACATGATATGGCCAATATCATTTGCTCCTTTTGATCTCCATCTTCGGGGCTCCATGATCATCGTTGTCACCGGCATGACACCATGATCTCCATCATCATGATCTCCATCATCGTGTCTTCTTGAAGTTGTCTCGTCATCTATTACTTCTACTACTATGGCTAACGCTTTAGCAATAAAGTAAAGTAATTACATGACGTTTATGTTGACACGCAGGTCATAAATAAATAAAGACAACTCCTATGGCTCCTGCCGGTTGTCATACTCATCGACATGCAAGTCATGATTCCTATTACAAGAACATGATCATCTCATACATCACATATATCATTCATCACATCCTTTGGCCATATCACATCACAAAACACTTGCTGCAAAAACAAGTTAGACGTCCTCTAATTGTTGTTGCAAGTTTTTACGTGGCTGCTATAGGATTCTAGCAAGAACGTTTCTTACCTACGCCAAAACCACAACGTGAATTGCCAATTTCTATTTACCCTTCATAAGGACCCTGTTCATCGAATCCGATCCGACTAAAGTGGGAGAGACAAACATCCGCCAGCCACCTTATGCAACTAGTGCATGTCAATCGGTCAGTCTCACGTAAGCGTACGTGTAAGGTCGGTCCGGGCCGCTTCATCCCACGATGCCGCCGAATCAAGATAAGACTAGTAACGGCAAGTAAATTGACAATATCGACGCCCACAACTGCTTTGTGTTCTACTCATGCATAGTAACTATGCATAGACCTAGCTCATGATGCCACTGTTGGGAACGTAGCAAATTTTAAATTTTCTACGCATCACCAAGATCAATCTATGGGAGTCATCTAGCAACGAGGAGAGAGGAGTGCATCTACATACCCTTTGTAGATCACGAGCGAAGCGTTCAGAGAAGGGGTTGATGGAGTCGTACTCGTCGTGGATCCAAATCACCGAAGATCCTAGCGCGAACGACGGCACCTCCGTGTTCAACACACGTACGGAGCGAGGACGTCTCCCGCCCTTGATCCAGCAAGGAGGAGGAGAGGTTGAGGAAAGAGGGCTCCAACAGCAGCAGCGACGGCGTGGTGGGTGAAGCTGCAGTACTCCGGCAGGCTCGCCAAGCTCTTAGGAGGAGGAGAGGGTGGGGAGGGAGGGCTGCGCCTTGGATGTTGTGTGCAGCCCTCCCCTCACCCCTCTATTTATAGGGGAAGGGGGAAGGGGGCCGGCCCCCTCTAGATGAGATCTAGAGGGGGGGCGGCCAAGGGGAGGGGGGCTTGCCCCCCAAGCAAGGGGGCGCCCCCCTTAGGGTTTCCCAACCCTAGGCGCATGGGCCCTAGGGGGGTGTGGCGCCCCAGCCCACTTGGGCTGGTTCCCTTCTCCATACAGCCCATAAGGCCCTCCGGAAGAGGTGGCCCCTCCCGGTGGACCCCCGGAACCCCTCCGGTGGCCCCGGTACAATACCGATATGCCCCCGAACCTTTCCGGCGACCGTATGACAACTTCCCATATATAAATCTTTACCTCCGGACCATTCCGGAACTCCTCGTGACGTCCGGGATCTCATCCGGGACTCCGAACAACATTCGGTAATCACATACAAGTCTTCCTAACAACCCTAGCGTCACCGAACCTTAAGTGTGTAGACCCTACGGGTTCGGGAGACATGCAGACATGACCGAGACGACTCTCCGGTCAATAACCAATAGCGGGATCTGTATACCCATGTTGTCTCCCACATGCTCCTCGATGATCTCATCGGATGAACCACGATGTCGAGGATTCAATCAATCCGTATACAATTCCCTTTGTCAACCGGTACGTTACTTGCCCGAGACTCGATCGTCGGTATCCCAATACCTTGTTCAGTATCGTTACCGGCAAGTCACTTTACTCGTACCGTAATGCATGATCCCTTGATCAACCACTTGGTCACATTGAGCTCATTATGATGATGCATTACCGAGTGGACCCAGAGATACCTCTCCGTCATATGGAGTGACAAATCCCAGTCTCGATTCGTGCCAACCCAACAGACACTTTCGGAGATACCTATGATGTACCTTTATAGTCACCCAGTTACGTTGTGATGTTTGGCACACCCAAGGCACTCCTACGATATCCGGGAGTTGCACAATCTCATGGTCTAAGGAAATGATACTTGACATTCAGAAAAGCTACAGCAAACGAACTACACGATCTTTGAGCTATGCTTAGGATTGGGTCTTGTCCATCACATCATTCTACTAATGATGTGATCCGTTATCAATGACATCCAATGTCCATAGTCAGGAAACCATGACTATCTTTTGATCAACGAGCTAGTCAACTAGAGGCTCACTAGGGACGTGTTGTGGTCTATGTATTCACACATGTATTACGATTCGGATAACACAATTATAGCATGAACATAGACAATTATCATGAACAAAGAAATGTGAAATATCTGAGGCAATAATAAAAGCATTATTATTATATTTCCTTGTTCATGATAATTGTCTTTTATTCATGCTATAATTGTGTTATCCGGAAATCGTAATACATGTGTGAATAATAGACACCAACATGTCCCTAGTAAGCCTCTAGTTGACTAGCTCGTTGATCAATAGATAGTCATGGTTTCTTGACTATGGGCATTGGATGTCATTGATAACGAGATCACATCATTAGGAGAATGATGTGATGGACAAGACCCAATCCTAAACATAGCACAAGATCGTATAGTTCGTTTGCTAGAGTTATTCCAATGTCAAGTATCTTTTCCTTAGACCATGAGATCGTGTAACTCCCGGATACCGTAGGAGTGCTCTGGGTATACCAAACGTCACAACGTAACTGGGTGACTATAAAGGTATACTACGGGTATCTCCGAAAGTGTCTGTTGGGTTGACACGGATCAAGACTCGGATTTGTCACTCCGTATGACGGAGAGGTATCACTGGGCCCACTCGGTAATGCATCATCATAATGAGCTCAAAGTGACCAAGTGTCTGGTCATGGGATCATGCATTATGGTACAAGTAAAGTGACTTGCCGGTAACGAGATTGAACGAGGTATTGGGATACCGACGATCGAATCTCGGGCAAGTAACATACCGATTGACGAAGGGAATTGTATACGGGGTTGCTTGAATCCTCGACATTGTGGTTCATCCGATGAGATCATCGAGGAGCATGTGGGAGCCAACATGGGTATCCAGATCCCGCTGTTGGTTATTGACCAGAGAGCCGTCTCGGTCATGTCTACATGTCTCCCGAACCCGTAGGGTCTACACACTTAAGGTTCGGTGACGCTAGGGTTGTAGAGATATGAATATGCAGTAACCCAGAAGTTGTTCGGAGTCCCGGATGAGATCCTGGACGTCACGAGGAGTTCCGGAATGGTCCGGAGGTAAATAATTATATATAGGAAGTGCAGTTTCGGCCATCGGGTGAGTTTCGGGGTCACCGGTATTGTACCGGGACCACCGGAAGGGTCCCGGGGGTCCACCTGGTGGGGCCACCCATCCCGGAGGGTCCCATGGGCCAAAGTGGGGAGGGGAACCAGCCCATAGTGGGCTGGTGCGTCCCCCTAGGCCCACCCCATGCGCCTAGGGTTGGAACCCTAGTAGTAGAAGTAATAGTTGGCGAGCAACTTCATGGAGACACAATGATGGAGATCATTATGATGGAGATCATGGTGTCATGTCGGTGACAAGATGATCATGGAGCCCCAAGATGGAGATCAAAGGAGCTATGTGATATTGGCCATATCATGTCACTTTTATTATTTGATTGCATGTGATGTTTATCATGTTTTGCATCTTGTTTACTTAGAACGACGGTAGTAAATAAGATGATCCCTCATAATAATTTCAAGAAAGTGTTCCCCCTAACTGTGCACCGTTGCGACAGTTCATTGTTTCGAAGCACCACGTGATGATCGGGTGTGATAGATTCTAACGTTCACATACAACGGGTGTAGGACAGATTTACACATGCAAACACTTAGGTTGACTTGACGAGCCTAGCATGTACAGACATGGCCTCGGAACACAGAAGACCGAAAGGTCGAGCATGAGTCGTATAGAAGATACGATCAACATGAAGATGTTCACCGATGTTGAATAGTCCGTCTCACGTGATGATCGGACACGGCCTAGTTAACTCGGGTCATGTTATACTTAGATTACTGGAGGGATGTCTATCTAAGTGGGAGTTCATTGAATAATTTGATTAGATGAACTTAATTATCATGAACTTAGTCTAAATTTTACAATATGTCTTATAGATCAAATGGCCAACGTAGTCCTCAACTTAACCGCGTTCCTAGAGAAAACCAAGCTGAAAGACGATGGCAGCAACTACACGGACTGGGTCCGGAACCTGAGGATCATCCTCATAGCTGCCAAGAAAGATTATGTCCTACAAGCACCTCTAGGTGACGCACCTGTTCTCCCTGCAGAACAAGACGTTATGAACGCTTGGCAGGCACGTACCGATAACTACTCCCTCGTTCAGTGCGGCATGCTTTACAGCTTAGAGCCGGGGCTCCAAAAGCGTTTTGAGAGACACGGAGCATATGAGATGTTCGAAGAGATGAAAATGGTTTTCCAAGCTCATGCCTGGGTCGAGAGATATCAAGTCTCCGACAAGTTCTTCAGCTGTAAGATGGAGGAAAACAGTTCTGTCAGTGAGCACATACTCATTATGCCTGGGTTGCATAACCGCTTGACTCAGCTGGGAGTTAATCTCCCGGATGACGCGGTCATTGACAGAATCCTTCAGTCGCTTTCACCGAGCTACAAGAGCTTTGTGATGAACTTCAATATGCAGGGGATGGAAAAGACCATTCCTGAAGTATTTGCAATGCTGAAATCAGCAGAGGTAGAAGTCAAAAAGGAACATCAAGTGTTGATGGTGAATAAAACCACTAAGTTCAAGAAGGGCAAGGGTAATAAAGCCTTCAAGAAGGACGGCAAGGGAGTTGCCGCGCCCGGCAAGCAAGCTACCGGGAAGAAGCCAAAGAATGGACCCAAGCCCGAGACTGAGTGTTTTTATTGCAAGGGAAATGGTCACTGGAAGCGGAACTGCCCCAAATACTTAGCGGACAAGAAGGCCGGCATCACAAAAGGTATATGTGATATACATGTAATTGATGTGTACCTTACCAGTACTCGTAGTAGCTCCTGGGTATTTGATACCGGTGCAGTTGCTCACATTTGTAACTCAAAGCAGGAGCTGCGGAATAAGCGGAGACTGGCGAAGGACGAGGTGACGATGCACGTCGGGAATGGTTCCAAGGTCGATGTGATCGCCGTTGGCACGCTGCCTCTTCATTCACCTACGGAATTAGTTTTGAACCTCAATAATTGTTATTTAGTGCCAAGTTTGAGCATGAACATTGTATCAGGATCTCGTTTAATTCGAGATGGCTACTCATTTAAATCCGAGAATAATGGTTGTTCTATTTATATGAGAGATATGTTTTATGGTCATGCTCCGATGGTGAATGGTTTATTCTTAATGAATCTCAAGCGTAATGCTACACATGTTCATAGTGTGAGTACCAAAAGATGTAAGATTGATAATGATAGTCCCACATACTTGTGGCACTGCCGCCTTGGTCACATAGGTGTCAAACGCATGAAGAAGCTCCATGCAGATGGACTTTTAGAGTCTCTTGATTACGAATCATTTGACACGTGCGAACCATGCCTCATGGGTAAAATGACCAAGACTCCGTTCTCAGGAACAATGGAGCGAGCAACCAACTTATTGGAAATCATACATACTGATGTGTGCGGTCCAATGAGCGTTGAGGCTCGCGGTGGCTATCGTTATGTTCTCACCCTCACTGATGACTTGAGTAGATATGGGTATGTCTAGTTAATGAAACACAAGTCTGAAACCTTTGAAAAGTTCAAAGAATTTCAGAATGAGGTTGAGAATCAACGTGACAGAAAAATCAAGTTTTTGCGATCAGATCGTGGAGGAGAATACTTGAGTCACGAATTTGGCACACACTTAAGAAAATGTGGAATAGTTTCACAACTCACGCCGCCTGGAACACCTCAGCGTAATGGTGTGTCCAAACGTCATAATCGCACTCTATTAGATATGGTGCGATCTATGATGTCTCTTACCGATTTACCGCTATCTTTTTGGGGCTATGCTTTAGAGACTGCCACATTCACTTTAAATAGGGCTCCGTCGAAATCCGTTGAGACGACACCGTATGAATTATGGTTTGGGAAGAAACCTAAGCTGTCGTTTCTAAAAGTTTGGGGATGCGATGCTTATGTCAAGAAACTTCAACCTGAAAAGCTCGAACCCAAGTCGGAGAAATGCGTCTTCATAGGATACCCTAAAGAAACTATTGGGTATACCTTCTACCTCAGATCCGAAGGCAAGATCTTTGTTGCCAAGAATGGATCCTTTCTAGAGAAGGAGTTTCTCTCGAAAGAATTAAGTGGGAGGAAAGAGTAGAACTTGATGAAGTATTACCTCTTGAACCGGAAAGTGGCGCAACTCAAGAAAATGTTCCTGAGGTGCCTGCACCGACTAGAGAGGAAGTTAATGATGATGATCATGAAACTTCAGATCAAGTTGCTACTGAACTTCGTAGGTCCACAAGGACACGTTCCGCACCAGAGTGGTACGGCAACCCTGTCTTGGAAATCATGTTGTTAGACAATGGTGAACCTTCGAACTATGAAGAAGCGATGGCGGGCCCAGATTCCGACAAATGGCTAGAAGCCATGAAATCCGAGATAGGATCCATGTATGAAAACGAAGTATGGACTTTGACTGACTTGCCCGATGATCGGCGAGCCATAGAAAATAAATGGATCTTTAAGAAGAAGACAGACGCGGATGGTAATGTGACCATCTATAAAGCTCGGCTTGTCGCTAAGGGTTATCGACAAGTTCAAGGGGTTGACTACGATGAGACTTTCTCACCGGTAGCGAAGCTGAAGTCCGTCCGAATCATGTTAGCAATTGCCGCATTTTATGATTATGAGATATGGCAGAATGGACGTCAAAACGGCATTCCTTAATGGTTTCCTTAAGGAAGAATTGTATATGATGCAGCCGGAAGGTTTTGTCGATCCTAAGAATGCTGACAAGGTGTGCAAGCTCCAACGCTCGATTTATGGGCTGGTGCAAGCATCTCGGAGTTGGAACATTCGCTTTGATGAGATGATCAAAGCGTTTGGGTTTACGCAGACTTATGGAGAAGCCTGCGTTTACAAGAAAGTGAGTGGGAGCTCTGTAGCATTTCTCATATTATATGTAGATGACATACTTTTGATGGGAAATGATATAGAACTCTTGGACAGCATTAAGGCCTACTTGAATAAGAGTTTTTCAATGAAGGACCTTGGAGAAGCTGCTTATATATTAGGCATCAAGATCTATAGAGATAGATCAAGACGCTCATAGGTCTTTCACAAAGCACATACCTTGATAAGATTTTGAAGAAGTTCAAAATGGATCAGTCCAAGAAAGGGTTCTTGCCTGTTTTGCAAGGTGTGAGATTGAGCTCAGCTCAATGCCCGACCACGGCAGAAGATATAGAAGAGATGAGTGTCATCCCCTATGCCTCAGCATAGGTCTATTATTGTATGCCTGCTGTGTACCAGACCTGATGTAAACCTTGCCGTAAGTTTGGTAGGAAGGTACCAAAGTAATCCCGGCAAGGAACACTGGACAGCGGTCAAGAATATCCTGAAGTACCTGAAAAGGACCAAGGAAATGTTTCTCGTTTATGGAGGTGACGAAGAGCTCGTCGTAAAGGGTTACGTCGACGCTAGCTTCGACACAGATCTGGATGACTCTAAAGTCACAAACCGGATACGTGTATATTTTGAATGGTGGGCAGTAAGCTGGTGCAGTTGCAAGCAGAGCGTCGTGGCGGGATCTACATGTGAAGCGGAGTACATGGCAGCCTCGGAGGCAGCACATGAAGCAATTGTGAAGGAGTTCATCACCGACCTAGGAGTCATACCCAATGCGTCGGGGCCGATCAAGCTCTTCTGTGACAACACTGGAGCTATTGCACTTGCCAAGGAGCCCAGGTTTCACAAGAAGACAAGGCACATCAAGCGTCGCTTCAACTCCATTCGTGAAAATGTTCAAGATGGAGACATAGATATTTGTAAAGTACATACGGACCTGAATGTAGCAGATCCGTTGACTAAACCTCTCCCTAGAGCAAAACATGATCAACACCAGAATTCCATGGGTGTTCGATTCATCACAATGTAACTAGATTATTGACTCTAGTGCAAGTGGGAGACTGTTGGAAATATGCCCTAGAGGCAATAATAAAAGGATTATTATTATATTTCCTTGTTCATGATAATTGTCTTTATTCATGCTATAATTGTGTTATCCGGAAATCGTAATACATGTGTGAATACATAGACACCAACATGTCCCTAGTAAGCCTCTAGTTGACTAGCTCGTTGATCAACAGCTAGTCATGGTTTCCTGACTATGGACATTGGATGTCATTGATAACGAGATCACATCATTAGGAGAATGATGTGATGGACAAGACCCAATCCTAAACATAGCACAAGATCGTATAGTTCGTTTGCTAGAGTTTTCCATGTCAAGTATCTTTTCCTTAGACCATGAGATCGTGTAACTCCCGGATACCGTAGGAGTGCTTTGGGTTGTACCAAACGTCACAACGTAACTGGGTGACTATAAAGGTGACTACGGGTATCTCCGAAAGTGTCTGTTGGGTTGACACGGATCAAGACTGGGATTTGTCACTCCGTATGACGGAGAGGTATCACTGGGCCCACTCGGTAATGCATCATCATAATGAGCTCAAAGTGACCAAGTGTCTGGTCACGGGATCATGCATTACGGTACGAGTAAAGTGACTTGCCGGTAACGAGATTGAACGAGGTATTGGGATACCGACGATCGAATCTCGGGCAAGTAACATACCGATTGACAAAGGGAATTGTATACGGGGTTGCTTGAATTCTCGACATCGTGGTTCATCCGATGAGATCATCGAGGAGCATGTGGGAGCCAACATGGGTATCCAGATCCCGCTGTTGGTTATTGACCGGAGAGCTCTCGGTCATGTCTACATGTCTCCCGAACCCGTAGGGTCTACACACTTAAGGTTCGGTGACGCTAGGGTTGTGGGATATGTATATGCAGTAACCCGAATGTTGTTCGGAGTCCCGGATGAGATCCCGGGACGTCACGAGGAGTTCCGGAATGGTCCGGAGGTAAAGATTTATATATGGGAAGTCCTGTTTCGGCCATCGGGACAAGTTTCGGGGTCATCGGTATTGTACGACCACCGGAAGGGTCCCGGGGGTCCACCGGATGGGGCCACCTGTCCCGGGGGGCCACATGGGCTGTAGGGGGTGCGCCTTGGCCTTCATGGGCCAAGGGAACCAGCCCCAAGAGGCCCATGCGCCTAGGGTTACAAGGGGAAAGAGTCATAGGAGGGGAAGGCACCTCCTAGGTGCCTTGGGGGGCAGGGAAACCCCCCTTGGCCGCCGCCCCACCCTAGGAGATTGGGTCTCCTAGGGCCGGCGCCCCCCCCCCTTGGCCCTCCTATATATAGTGAGGGAAGGAGGGCTTTTCTCCCATGCCTTTTGTTGCCTCCTCCTCCCTCTCCAACACCTCGTCCTCCTCCATAGCGCTTGGCGAAGCCCTGCCGGAGTACTGCTGCTCCAACAACACCACACCGTCGTGCTGCTGCTGGTGCCATCTCCCTCAACCTCTCCTCTGCCCTTGCTGGATCAAGAAGGAGGAGACGTGGCTGTTCCGTACGTGTGTTGAACGCGGAGGTGCCGTCCGTTCGGTGCTAAGATCTCGGTGATTTGGATCACGTCGTGTACGACTACCTCATCCCCGTTCTTTGAACGCTTCCGCTCGCGATCTACAAAGGTATGTAGATGCATCCGATTACTCGTTGCTAGATGAACTCATAGATGGATCTTGGTGAAACCGTAGGAAAATTTTTGTTTTCTGCAACGTTCCCCAACCGAGGCATGTCATTGTACAGCTCGTCAAGTCAACCTAAGTGTTTGCATGTGTAAATCTGTCTTACACCCGTTGTATGTGAACGTTGGAATCTATCACACCCGATCATCACGTGGTGCTTCGAAACAACGAACTGTCGCAACGGTGCACAGTTAGGGGGAACACTTTCTTGAAATTATATGAGGGATCATCTTATTTACTACCGTCGTTCTAAAATACAGATGTGCAAAAACATGATAAACATCACATGCAATAAAATAGTGACATGATATGGCCAATATCATAGCTCCTTTTGATCTCCATCTTTGGGGCTCCATGATCATCATCTGTCACCGGCATGACACCATGATCTCCATCATCATGATCTCTCGTGTCTCCATGAAGTTGTCGCCAACTATTACTTCTACTACTATGGCTAACACGTTTAGCAATAAAGTAAAGTAATTTACATGGCGTTTCTCAATGACACGCAGGTCATACAAAAATAAAGACAACTCCTATGGCTCCTGCCGGTTGTCATACTCATCGACATGCAAGTCGTGATTCCTATTACAAGAACATGATCTCATACATACATATATATCATTCATGATTCATCACAACTTTGGCCATATCACATCACAAAACACTTGCTGCAAAAACAAGTTAGACGTCCTCTAATTGTTGTTGCAAGTTTTTTACGTGGCTGCAATAGGGTTCTAGCAAGAACGTTTTCTTACCTACGCCAAAACCACAACGTGAATTGCCAATTTCTATTTACCCTTCATAAGGACCCTGTTCATCGAACCCGATCCGACTAAAGTGGGAGAGACAGACACCCGCCAACCACCTTATGCAACTAGTGCATGTCAGTCGGTGGAACCGGTCTCACGTAAGCGTACGTGTAAGGTTGGTCCGGGCCGCTTCATCCCACGATGCCGCCGAATCAAGATAAGACTAGCAACGGCAAGCAAATTGGCAATATCGACGCCCACAACTACTTTGTGTTCTACTCGTGCATAGTAACTACGCATAGACCTAGCTCATGATGCCACTGTTGGGGAACATTGCAGAAAACAAAAAAAAATCTCTACGTTTCACCAAGATCTATCTATGGAGTCATCTAGCAACGAGAGGGGAGTGCATCTACATACACTTGTAGATCACGCGCGGAAGCGTTCAAATAACGGGGATGAGGAAGTCGTACTCGACGTTATCCAAATCACTGGAGATCCTAGCGCCGAACGGACGGCACCTCCGTGTTCAACACACGTACCGTCAGCGTGACATCTCCTCCTTCCTGATCCAGCAAGGGGGGAGGAGAGGTTTATGAAGATCCAGCAGCACGACGGCGTGGTGGTGAATGCAGGAGTCACCGCAGCAGGGCTTCGCCATTCTTCTACGAGAGGGAGAGGTGTAGCAGGGGAGAGGGAGGCGCCAAGACTTCAGGTGCGGCTGCCCTCCCTCCCCCCTTTATATAGGCCCCCTAGGGGGTGCGCCGGCCCTAGGAGATGGGATCTCCTAGGGGGGCGGCGGCCAAGGGGGTGGAGTAGCCCCCAAGGCAAGTGGAGGCGCCCCCTCCCCTAGGGTTCCCAACCCTAGGCGCATGGGGGGCCCAAGGGGGGGGGCGCACCAGCCCACTATGGGCTGGTTCCCCTCCCCACTTCAGCCCATGGGTCCCTCCGGGATGGGTGGCCCCACCCGGTGGACCCCCGGGACCCATCACCGGATGGTCCCGGTACAATACCGGTGACCCCGAAACTTTCCCGATGGCCGAAACTACATTTCCTATATATAATTCTTCACCTCCGGACAATTGCGGAACTCCTCGTGACGTCCAGGATCTCATCCGGGACTTTGAACAACTTTCGGATTACTGCATACTCATATCCATACAACCCTAGCGTCACCGAACCTTAAGTGTGTAGACCCTACGGGTTCGGGAGACATGTAGACATGACCGAGATGACTCTCCGGTCAATAACCAACAGCGGGATCTGGATACCCATGTTGGCTCCCACACGCTCCTCGATGATCTCATCGGATGAACCACGACGTCGAGGATTCAAGCAATCCCGTATTCAATTCCCTTTGTCAATCGGTACGTTACTTGCCCGAGATTCGATCGTCGGTATCCCAATACCTCGTTCAATCTCGTTACCGGCAAGTCACTTTACTCGTACCGTAATGCATGATCCCGTGACCAGACACTTGGTCACTTTGAGCTCATTATGATGATGCATTACCGAGTGGGCCCAGAGATACCTCTCCGTCATACGGAGTGACAAATCCCAGTCTTGATCCGTGTCAACCCAACAGACACTTTTGGAGATACCCGTAGTATACCTTTATAGTCACCCAGTTACGTTGTGACGTTTGGTACACCCAAAGCACTCCTACGGTATCCGGGAGTTACACGATCTCATGGTCTAAGGAAAAGATACTTGACATTGGAAAAACTCTAGCAAACGAACTATACGATCTTGTGCTATGTTTAGGATTGGGTCTTGTCCATCACATCATTCTCCTAATGATGTGATCTCATTATCAATGACATCCAATGTCCATAGTTAGGAAACCATGACTATCTGTTGATCAACGAGCTAGTCAACTAGAAGCTTACCAGGGACATGTTGGTGTCTATGTATTCACACATGTATTACGATTTCCGGATAACACAATTATAGCATGAATAAAAGACAATTATCATGAACAAGGAAATATAATAATAATCCTTTTATTATTGCCTCTAGGGCATATTTCCAACAATACCGACCGTCGAATCTTGGTCAAGTAACATACCGATGACAAAGGGAACAACGTATGTTGTTATGCGGTTTGACCGATAAAGATCTTCGTAGAATATGTAGGAACCAATATGAGCATCCATGTTCCGCTATTGGTTATTGACCGGAGATGAGTCTCGGTCATGTCTACATAGTTCTCGAACCCGTAGAGTCCGCACGCTTAACGTTCGCTGACGATAGGTATTATGAGTTTATGTGTTTTGATGTACCGAAGGTTGTTTGAAGTCCCGGATATGATCACGGACATGATGAGGAGTCTCGAAATGGTCGAGACATAAAGATCGATATATTGGATGACTATGTTTGGACATAGGAATGGTTCTGGGTGAGTTCGGGCATTTATCGGAGTACTAGGAGGTTACCGGAACCCCCAGGGAAGTATATGGGCCTTATTGGGCCATAGTGGGAGAGAGGAGAAGGAAGCCTAGGAGGGCCCCCCTCCCAAACCCAATCCGAATTGGGTGGGGGCTGGCCCCCCTTCCCTTCCTCCTTCCTCCCCCTTCCACTACTAGGGAAAAGCTTATACACAGACGCTTACTAGTAGCGCTCTTTATTTACCCACGCTACTACTATTTACTAGTAGCGCGCTATAATGACCCGCGTTACTAGTACTATTTACTAGTAGCGTGTGGCAAAAAATAACACGCTATTAGTAAATATTCTCGACCGTGCCCCACGGACAGACCGTATTAGTAGCGTGGGTTTTAAACCATCGCTATTGCTAAGTGGATATCTGTAGCACCTGTGAGATACCCTGCGCTACCACTAGCCTTTCAGTCCCATCCCGCACCCCATCAACCGTCCCCGTCCACCCACTCCCGCACCGCACCCACCCCCGATTCACATCCCCTCCACCTCCTCTCATCTTCTTTGCCGACGGGATCTCTCCCTTTCTCCGACCCATGCCAGGATCCTCCATCGTGTGGCCGCACACGCGCGCAGCCTTCCTCCTTTCATCTTTTTTCCCTCTCTCCCCCATTTCAAAACTTCCAGATCCACCTAGGGTTTGCGCCTCCTCCCTCCGCCCCCATCACACCAGCCACATCGAGGAGGACGACGCCGACATCGGACCGTCGGAAGCACCATGGAGAAGTACGAGAAGCTAGAGAAGGTCGAGGAGGACACCTACGGCAAGGTGTACAAGGCGCAGGACAAGGCGACGGGCCAGGTGGTGGCGCTCAAGAAGACCCGCCTGGAGATAGATGAGACGACGAAGGGATCCCGACCACCGCGCTCCTTGAGATTTCCCTCCTCCGCCTCCTCTCCAGCTCCCTCTACATCGTCCGCCTCCTCGCCATCGAGCAGGCCACCAAGGGCAGCGGCGCTGGCGGTGAAGGGAAGCCCGTCCTCTACCTCATCTTTGAGTTCCTTGACACTGACCTCAAGAAGTTTGTCGACGACTACTGCCGTGGGCCTGCCCCTAAGCCGCTCCCAACTCAGGTCGTCAAGGTAGCGATTTTAATTAGTTTTGAGGCTGATTTTCCCTTGCCCTGCTCACTTGGCTTTCTGCCGATGCTACGTCGGCTGAGTCTCCTATCCATCGATCTGAGGACTTGACACTTCCTCATATATGCCCATTCTGAACTCTGAGTTTTGCATCGGAAACGTGCAGAACATTGATATGCAATCAGAGTGAACTACACTGTAAATTTGTAGCTGGTTTGAATTCGTCCAAAAATATGCAAACTCTACTACTCTAGCCTAGTTGCAGGATACTAAATTAGGAACTAAGTAGTGCTAGTATAATGGTTGAAACTCAATGTTGACTGCTGCTGGGCGTTCTCTATTTTGCATACACTCAAGTACAGATTAATTTGTTGTTAGCTTTGGAACCAATTCATCTTCATGCCTTTATTTTGAGGATGCTATCGTTAATTTTCATTGGATAGCAGATGGCAGAGTCCAGTTTAATTTTGATAGGTCTGTTTCGGGCTAATAGACAACTTTCTTTACTTTCTTGTAGAGTTTTTTGTATCAGTTATGCAAAGGAATTGCACACTGCCATGGCCATGGTGTCCTTCATCGGTTAGACCTTTGTTTTCTGATTTATGTTGCTGTATTTATCGGCCCATACAACATATTGCAATTGTTGCTAATGTGATTTACGATTGTTCCTCTTTGATATCATAGGGATTTAAAGCCCCAAAATCTATTGGTTGACAAGGAGAAGATGATACTGAAAATTGCAGATCTTGGGTTAAGTAGAGCTTTTACTGTTCCTATGAAAAGCATATCTTGGGCTAACGTACAGCGACGGTGCTGCTGCACTTGTGCTAGTCAATGGGGAGAAAGCTAGAACCTTGGTCTTCAAGTTCTTGCAAGGACCAGAGGGTATGCTGATGCTGCGCAGGTAAATCTTACATGCCTCATCATTAATCATTGTTGGTGAAACAAATGTCACTCGAGAAATCTCAGTCCATTTTTCTTATTAATGAATACTGTTACCCACATTATCTTGACTCACATAATGATCTTTTTCTTTAGGATTCACGATTTTTTCTTTTTTCTTGTTATTATGCATTACTATGAGTTCATTGTATTAAGATTCCTTGCAACTTCAGGCACTTGAGCTATTTACAGAAGGAGGGGACCCGACCTTCTTCATGTCTTGTGGCAGTGTTTTCCTTTGATTCATTCGTGCAACAAAGAGGGACCTGGCCTTCTTCGCGTCTCATGCAAAAAGTAAGGACTAGCCTCCGGCTGTTACTATTGATGCATGTGCATGTGCTAAAAAGAAAGAAAATACTCTACCGGATTTGAACGCTAATGCGTACTAACAAGTTTTCACTTTCCCGACATGGCCATAGGGGTGATTGACACTGACTACGGCAGCCTGGTGGGTGTCGTGCTCTTCAACCACTTAGAGGTGGACTTCGACATGAAGCCCAGCGACCGCGCCGCACGGATGATCGTCCATGTGATCACGATGTCGAATGTGGCCGAGGTGGAGGCCCTCGACGCCATCTTTCGGGGTGAGGGAGGATTCGGGTCCTCCGACGTCTGAACTCCGAGTCTTGGTAGATACATGTAGAGAAGTGGTCTGTTTGGGCTGGTGGTGGAACACTAGGGAAGGTAGCCACCTTCGGTTGTGTGTGTTTAATTTATTTTGCACTGGACGTGTCCTTGATTTCTATCTATGAATAATGCACGTAATTTTTATTTTTATTTTATTTATAATTTGTTAGTAGTAGCGCTGGGGAAACTACACGCTACTACTATCTAGCATAGTAGTAGCGCCTAGTATACTAGAAGCGCTACTACTATTTTGATAGTAGTAGCGCGGATTCAAATAGTAGTAGCGCGGGTGTGCACCAGCGCTACTACTAACTTTTTAGTAGTAGCGCGGGTGCACCCACACTACTACTAACTATTAGCTGTAGCGCAATACTAGTAGCGCGGGTACCCGCGCTGCTAGTAGCCATTTTATCCGCGCTGCTAGTAGCCTTTTTCCTAGTAGTGTTCCTTCCTCTCCTAGTCCAACTAGGGAAGGGGGGATCCTACTCCCGGTGGGAGTAGGACTCCTCCAGGGCGCGCCATAGAGGGCCGGTCCTCCCCCTCCTCCACTCCTTTATATACGGGGGAAGGGGGCACCCCATAGACACACAAGTTGACATTGTCTTAGCCGTGTGCGGTGCCCCCCTCCACCATAATCCACCTCGATCATATCGTTGCAGTGCTTAGGCAAAGCCCTGCGCCAGTAGCTTCATTATCACCGTCATCACGCCGTTGTGCTGACGAAGCTCTCCCTCGACACTCAACTGGATCAAGAGTTCGTGGGACGTCACCGAGCTGAATGTGTGCAGATCGCGGAGGTGATGTACTTTTGGTACTAGGATCGGTCGGATCGTGAAGACGTATGACTACATCAACCGCGTTGTCATAACGCTTCCACTTACGGTCTACGAGGGTACGTGGACAACACTCTCCCCTCTCGTTGCTATGCATAACCTAGATGGATCTTGCATATGCGTAGGAATTTTTTTGAAATTACTGTGTTCCCCCAACATTTTTATCTCGTGAGAGTTGCATTGAGGCGGATGATGGTGCTTTATCTTTGGGCTGGTATTTCAAAGGTTTAATGCGATGACTATGGCTCTGGGGCGCTGGTCTTTAGGGGCACGTGCAAGACTTATCAACTTTCATCGATAAGGTCAAGCCGGTTCCTATAGGGGAACATCAATAGTGGTGCGCCGACATCTCGTTCTAGCTGCGGTTGTGGTTATTCGCTGGTTGATTATGTTCAATTCGGTTTCGGATGTTAATAGTTTTTTCCTAGAGTGACCCTAGGTAATTGAACCCATGAAAATTGATGCCTTGGGAAAAGTGATTTCTGGAAGAACTTGTTACTAAAAGTGCTCCGCTATCCCGGACCAAATCGTACAGTTTAATGGAAGAAACAATGATAAAGAAATGGCCAGGGCTAGAGGTTTTACTTGTAACTGTATATACTTATGCTCGGGATCCTATCTAGATAATCAAAATATCATTGGTAAACATCACTACTTATATGTTCTCAACATATTGTTTGTGGGAGATGCGTCTAGATAACCCCATGACCAACTGCCGCAACATCGAGATTTTATTTCCCAACCGAGGCCCTTACCCTCTCGCAGGTTCATCCCAGTTATTAACAAATAATCTGACCAACACATTGGCGCTTAATGAATGCACCTTATGTACCCCTAGAGAATATGTTCCAATTATCGTACTAATCTTACTGTCACCGACGTTTGACATAGCCTTCTGCTCCTCTCTGCACTCAACCACTCCATGATTGATCTTCGATATCCCAACAGGTATCTGCGGGGCCTTAAAACAAGGTAGAAACAAGAGAGAGAAAAGCATAGCATAACACATCAAATAACGTTATTATTAAAGTAAACCAACAATCATGTTATTATTAAAGTAAACCAACAATCTCTCAATGCACGTACATGGGGATATTATAGGTCTTACAATCCCTGCAGATTGCGATTTGTTCCTGATTGCAAGTATTATGGCTATTGGAGATGGAATCTAAGGAAGTGGATATTGCTATGGAAATGGCAGTGGCTGCTGTAGATGGGAGTGGTGGTGGTTGCTGTGAATGGGTGACTTGACGAATGAGTGACGACTCTTCTGCTGAAGGGTTTTCCTCTCCTTTATATACTGCACGCAGGCGGAATGGGATTGGGGGGCCTCCGATGCGTATTGACCCTAGGGGCCTTCACAAAAGTTTAGGGTCATGGAGGTAGCAACACTTGGAAAGAGCGCTAGTACAAGCTCTCACGGTCGTACTAGAAGAAGTCTTCCCCTCTATGCTCTGTTGTGCGCTTCTTATTGATCAGAATCGATCACTACACTTATTATCTTAAATATATAACTTGATTTTGCACCTAAAATAGTCCATAATTTTAGGAAACATAATAAATAAATAGGTTCACAATGTTTTGTATTCATTAGTCATTAGTAATCAAATTGAAGTGATTCTCTGAGAAAATTTGAGATTATCCGGTTTAAACATGAGTGCAAAAATACACTGACCAGCCTCCAAAACTTAACCTAGATTGTCCTCAAGAAAAAAACAATATATTTTTTTGAGCAAACACGGTAGGGTAAAAACCCTATTGTAACTCTATTTTTCATTAATATGGGGGGTGTTATACACAGATGGATTACAACAAAGGAGGGGAGCATAAAAAATAAATGTTTACAAATAGTCCAACCAGCTTTGCATTCCCTCCTTTAAACTAGGTTTGACTCTTTTCATGATGGTGCCAAAATGTTCCTTGAAGTAGGAAATACTGTAGCTCAAGTCCCTTTCCTTGTTATAAAAAATGATGTTGTTTTTTTGTTTCCAGATTGTCCAACAACCAGCAATTAGGCATTCTTTAAAGGGCTGAATCTGAGTTCTGTTTCTGGTTTCGATAAGCATATCATTGCAGTTCAAATCAGTGTTCCATTCAAAGCCAAGTGATAACCAAAATTTTTGGCTAAAATCACATGAGATGAAGAGATGTTTCATGTATTCATTAGGCTCATCATCACATAAAACACATATGGAACTCTCAATGTAGAAGTTTTTCCTGGTGAGAAGATCTCTGGTGTTTAATCTGTCCAGAAGAAGGAGCCAGAAAAAGAATTTTTGTTTAGGAAGGCAACCAGACTTCCAAATCCATTGGAAAGGTTTGGGAGCTTTCTCAGGGCATCCTAAATATTCAAGGTAGACCTTCTTAGCATTGTAATGTCCAGAGGGCCATTTAAACTTCCAGATGTTAGGTTCACTGTTACTCATCACACCATTAATGAGGACCATGAGCTCAGTGCTCTGTTGAACAGCCACAGAAGACATAGGTAGGTGGAACATGCTATAGAAGTCATTCTCAATTTCAATGCAAGCCTTCTGGAGAGAGATGTCTTTGTTTATGGCATCAGAGTGCAGATGTGGGAGGCTGTCTTTCAGTGGGTTGTCTTTCCATTTGTCGTGCCATAAAGAAATGGTGTCACCAATACCGGCAATACAAGTTGTGAGGTCTTTGTAGTTGTCAAGAATAGAGCAGCAATCTCTCCACCAGAATGAGCCAAGCCTAGTTGGGAATTGTGGTAGCTCACCATTTCCATAGTATTTGTTCCAAATAAGCTGCACCCATGGGATATCCATTTTATTGAAGAACTTGTGTAGGAATTTGGTGAAGAGTGCTTTGTTGTGTGCTCTAAGATCTAGAACGCCAAGACCACCAGCATCCTTGGGTAAGCAAACTTGTTCCCATTTGACAAGGCATTTGCCAAATTTATTGATGTCCTTACCATACCAAAGAAAACTTCTGCCAGATTTTTCAAAATGATCCAAGATGGTGAAGAGCACCCTGATACAACACATGGCAAATATAGGTAGTGCAGTGATAATAGCCTTGAGGTGAGTGAGTCTACCTGAATATGACATCATTGTTGCAGTCCCAGATAACCTTTTATCCAATCTAGAAACCATTGGCATGAACTCATCAACTCTTGGTCTGGTGGACCCCATTGGCAGTCCCAGATAAGTGAAAGGCATGCTTTCTTTTTACAGCCCAAAATATTGGCAAGTTGAGTGGCTTTTTCATCAGAGATGTTAATGGGTACAAGAGAGGATTTGTGGAAATTTACCTGAAGTCCAGTGAATTCTGAAAATGTCTTTAAAGTCTTCATAACATGTGAAATCTGATGAGGCACAGCTGGCATAATAACTAAGGTGTCATGAGCATATTGGACAATAGGGTATGACATGGAAGCAGGTTGCTCAATGGGAGTATTGATGTGGCCATTGTGCCAAGCTTGGTTAATCAGGATCTGTAGCAATTCAGCATCAATAACAAATAAAAGAGGGGAGAGAGGGTCCCCTTGTCTTACTCCACATTTGCATTTGATTTTCTTCCCATGTACACCATTTAAAATTACAGAAGCAGAGGCAGTCTGTAGGATGTTATTGATCCATCTAATCCATTTGTCTCCAAACCCCAGGTGTTTGAGCATGAAAAGGATGGCCCCATAGTTGATTTTGTCAAATGCTTTCTCAAAATCCACTTTGAAAATGACAATTTCTTTCTTAGACTTGTGGCACATATGGATGTACTCAAAAGACCATGCAAGACAATCCTGAATATTCCTGGTTTTGATGAAACCATATTGATTCTTGCTTATCACAGGAATGATGCATTTTTGGACTTTGTTTGCAAGCAGCTTAGTAAGGATTTTGATAGGCATACTTACCAAGGAGATGGGCCTGAAGTCATTGGGAGTTTCTGGGTTTTCTTTCTTAGGGATCAGGGCAATATAAGCAGTATTAACTGGAGCAAGATCCACACTCTCATATTGGAAATCCTGAAGAAATTTATAGATACTCTCTTTAATAATATGCCAGCATTTCTTCATGAAAATGCCATTAAAACCATCAGGTCTAGGGGATTTGTCATTAGGCATAGAATTAATGACATCATCCACGTCTTTCATATAGAAAGGTTGTTCCAACTCCTCTTGATTAATTGATCTGGATAGATGATCAATGTTGAAGTTCATCTGGGATGTGCCAGCAGTGCCAATCCTGTTTAAATTGAAATATAGGAAGGAACCCAATGTTTAAATTGAAATTACAAAAATGTTTTGGTTCACCTAACTTATATGTACCCCTCTTCTATTTTCACATGAAAACTTAACATAGAGGTAATGACGGAAAAGGTTATTCTGCATGATTTTAGGCCAAGATGGTTGAAAAAAGTCAACTTGGACAAAGTAGTCAATGACGAGTATCATATTTTGTCATTATTAGTGACGAAGTTCATAGTAAGGATGAGATGGCGCTGCAAAGGCTTAGATAGATCAGAGCGTAGGTCCCAGGTTACTGGGGAGCAACTGGTAGACGAGCACTCCTTTGAAAGCTTTCCAACAATCACTTGTGGGTGGACTGAGAGTGCACCACTTGGGGTGCCTCAGCCGCCGCTATGTGTCGCGCTCTCAGCCGCCGCCACGTGTCGCGCTTTGGGCGCTCTATCCTAATTTTATGTTTCTTTTATTATTAAGCACGCATTTTCGGCTTTTTAGACCCTTTTCGGCTTTTTGGTTTTTCACCGGTCAATCTTAGCTTTTGGAAAAAAATATAAAAAACACATCTTTTTTCTTTCACGAGAAGCACGGTTTTGCTTCCGCGAGAATCACGTGTTTGTTTTCACGCGAGGCACGACTGGTGCCTCTCGAAAACGGAAAAAAAAATATTTCCTTCCATAAGTGGCATGATTTTTCTTTCGCGAGAGGCATGACCGTGCCTCTCGGAAACAAAAAATGTCTTCTCTTTCGTGAGAGGCACGGTTTTGCTTCTATGAGAGGCACGAATTTTTCTTCCGCGAGGAAACCGAAAATGTGTTTTCTTTTTTTCCACTTTCGTGAGAGGCACGGTTTTTCTTTTGCGAGAAGCACGGCCATGCCTCTTGGAAACGAAAAAAAAAATCTTTGTTCCCTTCTATGAGAGGCGCGATTTGCTTCTGTGAAGGCATGGTTGTGCCTTTCGGAAAAAAACATGTTTTTATTTTTTTTCTTCCGCAGGAGTCATGGTTTTTTCATCCGATTTTTTCGTAAGAAAAAATTTGTTAAAACCTATCAACATGGAATCTAGTTTTAAAGATCTCGACACGAGAAATCCAACAGCAAAAATGGTTTGAGATTTGGACGCACGGTTTAAGAGATAAAATGTTTTAAATAAACGGTTCTACGAAAAAAGGAAAAACTCACAGGTTGCGACAAGTAACGCACATGCAGCGCCACTTGTCACAACCTGAGGAGGTAGAAGTTAGCTTTAGAACGAGTACTCCTCTAATTTCGAGGTTCCTGCCTCTATGGATAGTTTCTTTTGCGTTATGGGCCTTGAATCGAACCTCTTCTACAATTGTGGTACATCCCTATTGTCTCATGTACTTTATGTGATTAATTATGTACTCTGAAACCGGCTATCCGACGCTATACGCATACATTTCAAATGGCAGTTCAACTAAATCAAAGAAAAATCATCAAACGCGATGAATTTCATTAAAGCTCGAACATAATTTACATAAAACAATTGATATTTTGACCGTTTAACTAAAACTAGAGAGAGAGAGAGAGAGAGAGAGAGAGATCTTAAATCCTATATTGCCCTGCCCACCGTCTCAAAGAGCTGGCAAGAAGACAAGGCTGCCAGTTTCTCAACATCGTCATGAAGAGGAAGAAGCTGAAGCAGATTTATATGGCGTGAAGCCGTCCTCATCACTCCAGCAGCACCAAACGAAACATAGACCCTCGCCCCCCGTCCGCCATCGGAGCAGCGAACAGAGGGGCAGAAGTTGTGGCTTCACCAGTGTTCTGTAAGGAAACCGTTGTTCCCTGATCGCCCTTTTGCTCTCGAGCAGTTGGGACCAAGCATTACGACCAACTGTATGATGCAGTGAAATCACAATTTGTGTGTGTGTGTGTGCATGAGAGAGAGAGAGAGAGTAATTAAGATTTCTTGACCTTAATTTTTTTCATTTGCATAAAAAAGTATAGTGGTGCACCCATCATAAATCACTATACATAATACACTATAAATGCAAATATCATGTGTATACCATTACTCCAACCAAGAAAACAAGTCTTGAAGCGAAGAATATTAGGTATCGAGTGTGTCTAAATCCGGATGATCGCATGCTTTAAATGTAAGCCAGAGTATTCCAACCGTGAAAGCCCAAATCATGCACAATCCCAACATTTTTGCGCCGAGTGGCCCTTCCCCCATGATGAGCATAACTGTATATGCAAACCCTGCGATGGCGACGAAACACTGCGAAGAACAAATATGTAAGGGGGCAAGTTGTAATGTCGGTTCACACCTTTTCTCAGGTATTTGGTTTGATCGGGGAAATTTTGACTTGTGCAAGAGCGAACAATTAAGGTACACAATAGATTTCTACATAGTGCAAGTAGTGTGTCACAGGACTTTTAAACACGCTTGTCACTTAGTTTGAGAAGGCAAGTCACCTAAGCTCTGAAAAATTTCAAAGTGAGTATGCATCTTTTACCCTGATTAGAGGCTTCTCGTAGAGGCTCAGCTTGCGCGGGGGGCGAGGCTCTATGAGCGGGACGCCGATGGCCACCCAGGCCTCGGCCTCTGCTCGCATCTGCAACGGCTCGGTGAGCGGGACGCCGACCACCACGCTGGCTTCACGCGCTCGCCGCGCCGCGCACATGAGGGCGACGTTCATAGCTGAGCTTCTGGCCGGTGGATCGGTGATATGCCTGGCCGAGTTGGTCTGCCGGTAGCGATTCGCAGAGGTCGTTGCAAAAAATCAGGATAAAATAAAGTTTTGTTTCCGAGAGATGAAACCGGGATAAGGGAAGTCGCCAGCTAGTTTTATAAGGCGGGACGCAGTACGGGTCCGACCAGCCGGGGTGCCGTAGGAGGTAGTAAGGCCATCCCGTGCGTGCATGTACACCATGGCAACATTTCTCTTTTTTGCGGGTGTGCACCATGGCAACATGACCTGGACCCGATCGTCATCAAATTAAAAAAACAAGAGATGGAACCGGTAGCACGCACGATCACAGTCCTACCTTTTTTGCACGGCCTAGGGCATCTTCAACGCTCACCTGCAAATTTTGCCCTGTATCTGTCCGTGCACATGGACCAGTCCAAGAACACAGATGCGGGAGCTGACATCCACCCAACGTTACAAGTCCGCACGCACAAATAGCCGCAAATATATATACCCTAGAATAGTTTATATATTCACAATAGTAGTTCTAATTTAAAAAATAAATAAATATTTACGCTCCAACATTGTTGTCCCATTTAACCATCCAGAGATGCTCAGTCAGACCTTCTTTCATTTGCTCGTGAGTTGCTCGATGACGAATTTATTGATGCATTTGAACAAACTCTTCAAATGTTGCCGGATTCTGGTCTAGAAGTTCGATATGATCACCCATGTTCTCAAATTCAAGAGTTGCGGCAGCATCCTCACCTGCCATCCTTTGCGATCATGTTGTGCATGATCACACAACAGGTCATCATCTCTCACAAGTTCTCTGGATCCCATTGTTCAACAGGTCCACGACCAAGTACAAAACGTGCCTGTAGAACTCCAAATGCCCTCTCAACATTCTTTCTAACAACTTCTTGTTTTGGGGCAAAGTGAGACTTTTTCTGGCTAATTGTGTTAGTGATGGTGTTGACAAAGGTAGCCCACGGAGGATAGTTACCGTCAACCAGATAGTAGCCCATGTTGTAGTCATGATCATTGACAGTATAGTGGCAAGAAGGAGCTTTTTTCAGTTAGCCTAACAAACAATGGTGATCGTTGTAGCACACTGATGTCACTGTGAGATCCGGGCATACCAAACAAAGCGGCCCAATCCAAAGATCATGTGATGCAACTGCTTCAAGAATCAAGAATGATGGTGGGCTTCTTAAAATGACTCTGATATTGGCCTTGTAAAGATTTTGGCCAGTTCTTTCATTTTCAATGCATGCAGTCAAGAGATTCGGCAAACCTGGTCACCCTCTTGCTTCCGAGATTGCCAAGATCCTCTCGTTGTCTGTCAAAGTTGGTTCTCTCAGGTACTGAGATCCAAACACCTGGACCGCGGCAGTTGCAAACCTGACCATGGCATCTCCGCATGTGCTCTCAGACAGGTACTCGTCCCACAAATCGGCGGTCGTGCCATATGCAAGCATCCGCAGTGTGACTGTACACTTCTGGTAACTAGATAACTCAATCCTTCCCACAACGTTCTTCTTCAAGATGAAGTGGTCATCCAAGGACCGGAGGCCATGGTAGAGATGATCGAAGACATTTTGGCGCATCCGAAAGCGCCGGTGAAAATTGGCAGACAAGAGGGCATCGCGGGCAAAAGAGTTGTCCATCATCGTCAAATGGTCGTGCGCCCTGTTGCGGTTGAGAATATGCTCCTCCGCACAATCTGGGTCTACAAGGACCACCTGCATCATTGTCATCTCATTCGTGTAGTCCTCCTCGCCGGACAACTCAAAGTAGTGCTCGTATATGTACTCCATATACGAATTCGTTGCTTCAAAGAAGAAGGGACAATTTTTTTAGCATGTGCATTTCATCGAACAAATGTCAGGCATGGTGAGTATAGTCGGAGCGATCGTTGCGGGCGGTTTGAGGTTCCTCTTTGGAGATGGCATTACCTTTTATACATGTATATGCACCCTATATGTTTCTTTCTTTCTTTTTTTAGAAAATTACACTATAATATGAATGACTTTTACGTTAGAGTTTCTCGACAGCGACAGCTAGTTCGTGGCTTGCAACTGACAGGTATGGTTTCTTTCTTTGATGTTTTAGTCGAGCGGGGTGCTAGATCTACAGTTTGACGGCGTGTTTGGGGTGCTGCCCCTACCAGATTCTTTCAACGGCAATGGCTTCGCCTTTGGTGAGCCACTAGAGGTCCACAAAGCGTTGAGCTCGAGTGAGGGGTGATCCGTCATATTTTCTTTTGGTGGTTGCTATGTTGGTTCTGGAGGCAGGTAATGGGCATTGATGTAAAGCTCAGAGGATTCTTCGATCTTGATTGTGGTTTTGCTTCTGGGTTGGTGGTCCTTTGTGAAAAGACTAGTGTTTTGCCATCTTTTCAGTTTTTGTCATGCCAGTGTATATGTGGCTTGTAACTTGACCTTTATTATATGAATGAGACACATATTACCATGCAAAAAAGACTTTTTTATTTCCTTTTTTAGATAATTACACTCAATAATATGACACATTTTCAAGTTAGACTTCCTCCTTTTCTCACATGACAGCAACAGCTAGGGCACTCACCCCCCCCCCCCCC